>NW_015505673.1:6289-10304 GCF_001515645.1 Sinocyclocheilus grahami
ATAATGTACAGTATGTAGAAAATAATGTGTTTTTTTAACCTTAATCCACATAAACACATTTCATCACACCAAATACACAAGATAACGTTCTTTTTAGCAACGTCATATGACCCCTTTAACCGAAAAGGTACGGTTAATTTTCTGTCAAGATAATATCTGTGTTTCTACGTTTTTTTCTTACAGTGATTGGCTGCATGTCCAGTTGTGTTTAGAGTTAGTAAAGTATCCACTTACACCATGTCTGCCTTATTTGATTGGAAAAACTTATGTCATTGCTACCAAACCTACCTCATTATGGGAAGATCAACTCACTGTGTTGATGAAAAGATGGCTTGATTAAACAAAAACCTAGAAAAAAGGTTATTGGTACGGTTAATTTTCTGTCAAGATAATATCTGTGTTTCTACGTTTTTTTCTTACAGTGATTGGCTGCATGTCCAGTTGTGTTTAGAGTTAGTAAAGTATCCACTTACACCATGTCTGCCTTATTTGATTGGAAAAACTTATGTCATTGCTACCAAACCTACCTCATTATGGGAGGATCAACTCACTGTGTTGATGACTTGATTAAACAAAAACCTAGAAAAAAGGTTATTTTTGGAGAAGTTTTATTCAATGTGAACTCATTGACATTTGTTAAGTGTTAACTTTGTAAATGTTTCACAGCTCTTTTTCCATTTTAAGGAATGGAAAAAAATACTAGCAATCTGACAACAGTATTTCGTTTTGTGTAACAGATTATTTAAGATTTACTGAACAACTTGAAGTGTCTTGAAATTTAGAATGAGCTTTTGCTAATTTTAAAAACTTTAAATTAAAAACCTTAAATAAATGAAAGAAATGTATAAACAAACAACATAATTACTTTACACCAGAAACAGCTGCTTTGACATCCTGCATAATTGCTATGCAAGATCATTATCATTCCGAAAATAAACTTACTACGGAAATTCATAATGCAAATGTCAATACTCTAAACTGAATTGCACTTATTATTGGCTGTATGATCAGAGTTGAAACACGTAAAAAAAAAAAAAAATTAATAAAAAATAATTATGGAAAAGCCGTGTTATACTTCAGCAGAGGCCGGACAGGATAAACCTACACGTGACCATTTTACAGGTCTAACAGGTGTAGTGATATGACATGAAAGATCAACACTAAATACAACTGGTCTATGATCTGAGAAACTAAGATCACCAATTTGAACATCTGAGATAGGGAAACCATGAGATAAAACCAGATCAAGTATATGGCTCATTTACCCATTGAACAAAATCACAGGCTTCCATAAGATTCACAAAGTATTTGGCTAGTGCTGAGGAATCACAACATACATGAATGTTAAAATCACCAACAATTAAAAGTCTCTCATATTTGGGAGTTATCACACCTATGAAGTCAGAAAACTAATTTAGGAAGTCTTTGTTTGTTTTCGGAGGACGGTACACTACTGCTACTACCAACGAGTTTGCCTGATCCAGTGAGAAAAGCTGTACTTCAAAAGTTGAGTAGCAATCTGTGTCCAGTATCCGCCAGCAGAAACAGTTTTTAAAAACAGACGCCAGTCCTCCACCACGGCCGGAATGACGCGGGGTATTTAAAAAGTTATAGTTACTAGGTGTGAGTTCCGAGAAAGGACTAAGATCGTCAAAAGAGAGCCAAGTCTCCATCACAAGCAAAAAGTCAATGTTGCCGGAAGTTATAAAGTCATTCAAAATAAACATCTTCTTCCCCAGTGATCTAGAGTTTACTAAAGCCATCTTAATAGGTAGAGAGTCACTGACCGACTGCGGTGCATACTGCAATGCCCGACACAATGGGCGAAGATGCCGCTGATCCACTCCACCTCGCCGTAAGTAGGGAATGCGCCATTGGGGAGGCTGTACTGACGAGTCCCCTGACAGGTGAACGATCCATTGGTACGGCGTCTCCAAAGAACGCCTCGCGATGTGAAGACCATCCACCTCACGTTCACAGTCGCCTCGGCGAGGCAGGCTAGCCAGACTAGACGACCGGCTTAATTTTAGCCTGGCGGCTCTACTGCCCCGCTTTCCTCTCCTCCTACGCCGTTTCCTCCAGGTGAGCGCATACGGCACACGGCACAACCACACAGGTAGAGTTGTAAGGAAGGGAAGAGGCGGAGAGCTGGGGCACGCAGTCGACACGTCTTTGATGCTGCATACATCCATTGTTTTTCTGATGTTAAGGAGCATCTGGCGGTCATATACAAACGGTGCGAGGACGCGTTGGGTGACATTTTGATTTATTAATAAGACAAATACGGCTACGGACAAACAAAGAGACAGACGGCAAGCCATTGACACCGGCGCCATCTTCATGGACCTCCCTCTGTCACACCTCTGTTCATCATTTTGCACTGACTACCAATAGCTGATCGCATAAAATTCAAGGCATTGATGTTTTCCTACAAAACCACCACTGGCTCTGCACTGCTTTACTTAAATTCACTACTTCAGAATTATGTGCCCTCTAGAAGCTTAAATTCTGCTTTTTCTGATGTTAAGGAGCATCTGGCGGTCATATACAAACGGTGCGAGGACGCGTTGGGTGACATTTTGATTTATTAATAAGACAAATACGGCTACGGACAAACAAAGAGACAGACGGCAAGCCATTGACACCGGCGCCATCTTCATGGACCTCCCTCTGTCACACCTCTGTTCATCATTTTGCACTGACTACCAATAGCTGATCGCATAAAATTCAAGGCATTGATGTTTTCCTACAAAACCACCACTGGCTCTTTACTGCTTTACTTAAATTCACTACTTCAGATTTATGTGCCCTCTAGAAGCTTAAATTCTGCAAGTGAACGGAGCATTATAGTGCTATCCCAAAGAGGCACAAAATCACTTCCACAAGTAGCATGTAACAATTCCAATAGCCGGCAGGGAACTGAATTGAAAGGGGAACTAAAATAGGGTGACTAACGAGGGGCAGACAGGTGAGGAAGATTAACTAATGATGAACTAATTAGGGAAACTAAACTAAACAGGCATGAAGACAGAAAATAAATGAAAACACAAGAAAAGAATTCCGTAACTGTGACAATACTCCCCCCTCCCGGAAGGCGCAACCTCGCACCGTAGAAGGACCGAATGAGGAGGGAGGGGGGTCGAGAGGAGGACGAGGGGATGGTGAAGGGCAGGCTGGCGATGATAAAGGCATGTTATAAGCATGAGCCCAGTCAGACTGGTCGTGGTGGCGGTGTTGCAACAATATATAGTGATATTCTCAATGTTACTCAGAAGACAGGATACAGGTTCAACTAATTCGAAGTACTTATGCTTAATGTTACACTGTCAGATATGCAAAAGAAATCTAGCGTATCTCTTGCTCTGGCTACTGTGTATAGACCACCAGGGCCATATACAGATTTCCCAAAAGAATTTGCAGATTTCCTCTCAGACCTATTGGTTACTGTTGATAAAGCGCTAATTGTCAGAGATTTTAACATTCACGTTGATAATACAAATGATGCATTAGGACTTGCGTTTACTGACCTAATAAACTCTTTTGGAGTCAAGCAAAACGTCACCGGGCCCACTCATCATTTTAATCATACACTAGATTTAATTATATTGCATGGAATTGATCTTACTGATATAGATATCGTACCTCAAAGTGATGATGTTACTGACCATTTCCTTGTATCGTGCATGCTGCATATTACTGATATTAACTATATCTTCTGGGCAGAACTATTGTTCCAGCCACCAAAGACAGATTCACTAATAACCTGCCTGATTTATCTCAACTGCTCTGTGTACCCATAAGTACACATGAACTAGAGGAAATGACTAGCAACATGGGCACTATATTCTCTAATACATTAGAAGCTGTTGCCCCCATCAAATTGAAAAAGGTTAGAGAAAAACGTACTGCGCCATGGTACAACAGTAACACCCATTCTCTCAAGAAAAAAACTCGTAGCCTTGAGCACAAATGGAGAAAAACGTCTCGGGTTACTTATGTAACCATGGTTCCCTGA
>NW_015505673.1:20849-36552 GCF_001515645.1 Sinocyclocheilus grahami
CACATAAACCCCTTTTACACACAGGACACGGCAAGCGGTGAAATCACCCCACGGCTGCCGCTTTCTCTCATTTTGGATGTGTTTTGTACAGTTAAGGCGGTGCTCATGTCATGGACTCGAGGCGGACGTTGCCATAGTAATCGCAAAGCGTGACAATGACTATTCACTAAAGTCCGCTCATCCAAAAATTTTAATTCTGTGTCTGTTAACTCACTCTCTTGTTCTCGCACATCAAGCACGCTTTTAAATGTCCGTGAGCTGTAAGTTGTGCATTTTTATTATCTCCCATTTCATATTTTATATTTAACTCCCATTTCATTGCCCTGTCTTCATTGTCTTGTTTCTTTAAATGCAAAAATGCATTCTCTGTTAAAAGGCGCTTAGGCCTCAGCTCGCGTGCAGGTATTTCCCTAAACAATGATAGGTCAGATTTTCTGGCACAGAATGAGAGTTTATTAAATCACGAACACGATTATTTGTTTTTGCCAATTATTATTTTAGTTGGTTTTTCAGTAACCGTTGTTAGTTTCGTTTAGTTTTAACTTTTCATTTATTTTGAAATGTTAATTTTATTTCAGTTTACGAAAATGTTTTTTGACCAATAGTTTGTCTTAGTTTCAGTTTTCATTTACAAAAATATCCTTGCTTCCCAGTCCCCGAATCCAGCCCAGAGTGACTCCTGTTGCCGAGTTTAGCCCACGGAGGGCTCCTGTTCATGTTGAGGGCGCCAACAGTTGTACACTGAAGCAGTTCCAGGCGGATGACGTATGGAGGTCAGCTTTGTGCGTGCGCCGCTCAGAAGTGACGAACGCGGAAGCACAGGGTAGAGATCAAAACAAAACAATGGTCACTTATTAGAAGTACAAAACGAGGATTTGTAAAGAAGAATGTCGGAAGATTTCGATATAAGCCAAGAGGAGACTGGTTGTCCTTTGCTAAAGGAAGGAAACTTTGCTTCCTTTGCTCCTGTTAACAAACGTTGGTTTTCACGAGTCTCACTGGCGCATGAGCAACGCTGAACTCATACGTCATCTGCCCGGAACTGCTTCCGTGTACAACTGTTGGCGCAAGCTACATTAAAGTGATTATTACATTTTGAATATGGATATTTTTCTTACAAAAAACGCATCGATTTTTTTTGGACTGATGCATGCAACACCCGCTGAGTGCCATTAAACCGCTTGAAAGATCAAAGACATTTTTTTTTTTATATAACTCCGACTGGATTCGTCTGAAAAGTCATATACAACTAGAATGACTTGAGGGTGAGTAATTTAAGGGCTAATTTTCATTTTTGGGTGAACTAACCCTTTAAGTTCTAGTCTGTCTCTGTCGGGCCTTAAACGTCGATGTTGTGTTCCTGCCTGCCCTGTGTCTCCCCTTCTGAAGTGCATTAAATTCTCCTTGTTTATGTACTCCACGTCTCCTCATTCCACACTCTGCGCTCCTCCTGTAGGCAACCGTGATAGAAACACAAGTAGCATGTAACAAGTCCAATAGTCGACGAGGGAACTGAACTGAAAGGGGAACTAAAATAGGGTGACTAACGAGAGGCAGACAGGTGAGGAAGATTAACTCATGATGAACTAATTGGGGAAACTGAACTAAATGAAAAAGAAGCATGAAGACAGAAATTAAATGAAAACACAACAAAAGAAGTCCATAACTGTGACAAGAATTTTCGATTCTTTTTCTATTCTTTTGACTTGTTTTATTTTTATTTTAAAAAGACCCTCTAACACTAGCATTACCTATTCTTTTTCTATTTTATCTAGTTTTTCTTTTTATTTATTATAAAAAATAAACCTTGCTACGTGTACTGCGTTAGGCTAACCATATGGAGGCACTCTGAGGGTTAGGGGTTAAAATCACTATCTCTGTCTTTCATAGTGGAAAGTTCTTGTCTGAAGGAGTCCAGTTGACTCAGAGACAGTTAGACTAAAGTTCGATTTCAACTTATGTAATGTCTGAATTCGGGAAATCTCAAGCAGAAGCTTCAAGTTTCCAAATGTCACATTGAGAATTGTGGATTTAAAATCCCTTTTTAACCTGGAAATAAAAGGAAATTGGAACAAAGTTCTTGATTTCATGGAAGTACAAGATGCACTTTGGATCATTCTCAAAGCACGATCCAAGCTTACATCTAAAACTTTTAAATGCTGTCTCTTGATGTTTTTTACTTCAAACACAATCAAAGTACATTTAATGGACGATAAACATTTAGTTGAATCTCTGGACAACACAGTAACAATGATCTTGATTTTTTGACTGTGTCAGCAAATAACACCTAATCAAACCAGAAGGTCGAAATAACTTTGTGAACAGGAATATTTGCCTGATGTTGGTTTATTTACTGTATGTTAAATGGAACCAGCACCACATACTGACCATGTTAGACACATATGAAGTGCTCCGGGAAGCAGCTGTGGAGGAGAAGAGCACACTGCTGCTTTGATGTCTCGCTGTTTTTCACTCATGCAACCATCTTCACTGATCCTGATTTAACACAGAACACATTGTACTAAGTAACATTATTGTACTTTACCTTAACATGCTTAAGCACATACATTTTATGCCATTTATCATTATATTTTTTGTATCTCTGAAAGTTATCTCGCTAACATTAAATGACAAAAAAAGCTTTTCTTTGATGTCAAACAGACTTTCATTGTCAAAAATGTGCAACAGATGTAAGAATTTGCTGATAGATATCTGAATTCCATGGATAATCGACTTTATATGGAATGAAAATGAGTCCACTAGGACTTCTAAATACTAAACAGAGCTCTGTCGTTACTTGGCACTCTGGAATATTTCATTTTGATTGCTCAGGCATTACATTCTGTGGCCAAATGTGTTATATAGTCACTGTAATATAAAATAACTCATACAGTGATATATGACTTGGATCATACCACCCACCCCTAATAAATGGTTTCTTACTATAAGTGAAAATATAAATGTTCAGTGCTAGATACTATGGTTACATGTAATCCGGATTACGTAATCTGATTCCAAAAATGTAGTACTTGTAATCAGATTATATTATGTTTTAAAATCTTCATAATCAGATTCGTTTTTAATTGATTACATGATTACATTCACACAATGGCAGTAAATGATTCATAATTTACTGATTCATAATTTACTGATTTACTTGATTACTGATTTGACTATAGAATGGTCATGCAAATGTTATGTAAATTAATTTGAGATTAATAATAAAAAAAAGTTATTAGACACTCCTGATGCATAGCTGTGAAACACTTAAGTCTTCATCATATCCGGTGACATTCACTAATTATTAATCAGGACAATTACATTTAAAACCTAAAAAAAACTTTGGATGTGTAATATCATTGCTGTTTTCATGTTTATTAATGTTTGTTCATGTAATGTAGGAATTCACAAACTTTTTTCCACCAAACCCTTTTGACCTAAAATGTATACATTAAGACCCCTGAGATTTTCATTTATTAATAACTTAACATTTAAGAAACAATGAGTAATCATTACATTACTACCTACAATGGGTCATGTAATTTGTGATCAGTAACAGATTACAATTTGCAAGTAGTCTATCCAGCACTTTAACCCTCTGGGGTCCGAGGGTGTTTTGGGGCCCTGGAAAAGTTTTGACATGCCCTGACATTTGTGCTTTTTTCAGTTGCTTACAAACATTTGTATGTCTAAAGTTTAATAAAACTGTAATCAGCACAAACTGTGCTACAATAATATGTGAGCAGCATGTATGTATGTGATTGTGTTTTTTGAGAAAACAATGTTTATGCGTGCTTAGTTAAAAACTACAATTTTCAAATGATGTATAATTACATTTTGTGAGAGTAATTCGCTTTAATTTTTAATTTAGAAATGAAGCATTTGAAAAGGAAAGTTCCTAGTAGCATTTCAGAACCATAACATTTTGTGTTTTTTCACAACATCCACTTTTCAGCTTCCATGAAGGATGGATTGTCAGGCTGTCTTTTTTTTATCATCGTCCAAGGTCAGTTGTACTACACACCAAAAATGGTTTCATTCCCTCGTTTTATTGGCTTGTTAAGATTTTCGTACGCACATGGGTTTTACAGCCGTGCAAATCTAAACACAAAGCTGTACGTTTGACCTCCTTTGACGTGCAAAAGTGAGCACTGTAATAGTTAACCAGTCTCTAGACCTAAAATAGCTTGTGGGCGCATCAGCCAACCACTGGACCGCAAACTAGTCTCTCTTCCATTGTAATGCATTCTTATCAGCTGAATGTTATGCATTATTTTTTTGTGACATCACTGTGACTTTCTCAATCCTTCAGGGGTGTGAGTCACTGATTCTGTAGATCATTTAAATTGAATTTTAATGGGACATGTTAAACAGAATGATATGCATAAACAGGTTAAACAGGGCCTTTGAGGTGAAGAAGGCGTAAAATTTGGTGGTGATTCTGGAAGAAGAAAAAAAAAACTGCAAATCTTATTTCATTTATTTCTTTTTAAATTCAGTTTAAATTTGTGTTCCATCTGACATCATTACAATTTGTACTCTTGACGAGCAGCTAAAACAGTAATATTTAAGTTAAACACTTAAGGAATAAGAGCTAACCATGTGACATTAAGTTTGTTTGCATTTTTTGAGTGCCGCTGCACCCTATTGAATTGTGCATGAACAGAGGGCTTGTCCTATCACTTGAGAGTGCGTACACACATCAGGAAGTAAGTGCACAAGACTGTGCCAGGTCTGAAAAATACCAAAACTTAGTGACTAAACACTAAATCCACTTCAGAGCAGTATTTGAGGCTAAGTGTATACCATCAGTCATCATGTTCAGGAACTAATGTGCTCTGAGAATGTGCAGTGTAAGAAAAACAGATATATCAGAAGATATCAATTCAAATAAAGACATTACATATAATTTGGTAGTAAAACGTAAAATGTTACACATTGTATTGGTGCAGAAACGATTACATGAGTTTTCTAAAATGATTGCTGATAATTAGCAATAGTGAACAGACATTTAGACATTTGTTTTAAAGAACAGAGTATTGCAAAACTGTAAAACTAGCAATTTTATGAAACTATAAGTGTGTTGTGTCAGGTAATCAAAAGTCTACACACAATACACCATAAGACGGACTGTCAACAAGCAATAAATATTATGAGAAGGAGGAAGAGCCTCGACAGAATTCAAAATCCTTTATGGAGGAGGTTGTCATTTTTTGTGTTTTAGACATTTTAAATTCAGCATAATGTATTGATTTCAATTTCACCTTAAAATTGACCAGTTACAAAAGCAAATGGAATGGTGGCAATTAATTTTGCCACCCTTCCTTGAGTCTTTGCTTACTATACTGCTCTCAATTTATGTCTGTTGTAAGCCGACTATCAAATGAATGTGGTTATTTTTTCCTATTTTTTAATCTGCTAGATACCAGTATTGCTTCATGAGACACTGGAGATTTTGATTGCTTTACAGTTACCTTTTTGTCCTTTCTGGAGTTTGAAACTTTTGGATTACATTGATTAGTATTAGGGTATGGACACAAACAGCCGAATGATTCTTTAAAATGTCTTCTTTTGCGTTGTGAAGCCGACAGTGCACGATAAATCATGTTGTTGTCTATCAAAAAAAAAAAAGAGTCGGCTCGCAATCGCCTAAACGAGTCGTCAGGAATTCAAATCTTATTCTGTTACGGCTCTTCGTCACAAAGTAACACATTTGCATAACGTTCTACGTCGCCAACTTGCCCGCCCACAAACAGTAAAATTTCTATGTGGTTAACATCATGTCGAGAAGACGCTGTATCCTACGCTGTGAGAGTAACTTTGTTTTATCACATCTTATAATTACCCCAAACTTGTCAACACTTGACACTTACCACTGAGAAACGTCCTGCTCCAGTCGTGCTTGCGAATCAGTCTCTTGTCAATCAGCCAGTACAACCGTTTCATCATCAGACTCCGGCTCGAATTGGTAAGGTACAATCGATACCATCTTTTCTTTGTATTGACAAGTCTCCAGGGCTGTCATTCCGTCATGGCAATGGGCATTTAGTTTCCGACACGCGCTGTATGCGTTAGACCAATCCAGAGCCAATCTCTCTACGGCTGTGGACCAATCACAAAGGACTGCGCCATCTGACCAATCACAGCAGTGAGGGCTCACGTAAAGGAGGGGTTTAGAGAGACTTTGATTCTTTGAACTGCTTTGTACGAGTCGTTTACGAATCATTTAGAAATGAGGTCAAATTAAATCTATTTTTTGAGAAAACTAACGTGTTTTTTGACCTTGCATGCATGTAAACCTGTTTTAGGAGACTCATAAAACAATATTAGCAACCTTAAAAATGGCATAATAGGGGCACTTTAAGAAACCAAACTAGCAAGATGGCAGCAGAATAGCAAATGATCTTTTCTTTGTATTGACAAGTCTCCAGGGCTGTCATTCCGTCATGGCAATGGGCATTTAGTTTCCGACACGCGCTGTATGCGTTAGACCAATCCAGAGCCAATCTCTCTACGGCTGTGGACCAATCACAAAGGACTGCGCCATCTGACCAATCACAGCAGTGAGGGCTCACGTAAAGGAGGGGTTTAGAGAGACTTTGATTCTTTGAACTGCTTTGTACGAGTCGTTTACGAATCATTTAGAAATGAGGTCAAATTAAATCTATTTTTTGAGAAAACTAACGTGTTTTTTGACCTTGCATGCATGTAAACCTGTTTTAGGAGACTCATAAAACAATATTAGCAACCTTAAAAATGGCATAATAGGGGAACTTTAAGAAACCAAACTAGCAAGATGGCAGCAGAATAGCAAATCCTCAAGGAGATAAAAGGTTGATGAGTAACAGGGTTTTGAATGAGTAGAAAACCTGTTGTCCAAATCCCCCTCAGCAAGCAATTAATGTTTCACTAATGTATTTGACATAGATGGCGCAGATTTGAGCCCAATCATCAAAAACCCAATCAGTGTAAGCGTAAAGCTCAGCCAGTAGAATAGAAAGTCTCAGTGTGGAACCACTCAAAGCAATTACTGTTAAAGTTAATGTGTTCCATAAAGTCTGGGTGAAAATGCTTACTGAGGTCTTGTAGTACAACAATTTTCTCTCCTTACTACAGAGATGAAAGAATACTAATATTAAGTAGAAACAGACTGTAGTGGTTTTTGCATAGCAATCATTTGTGGGGGAATATAAAACCCACAGTAGACTTCAATTCCTGTGTGATGTGTGACTGCTTAATTTCAGGATAGAGTGACTCAGGAGTTATATAGCTTTTCCTTGCCAATTTTCCACATGGAGACCAGAACAATTAAGGATAGTCTGCTGATGGAACCCCAAGAGACATTTTTTGTGGGCATGTGGAAAGGAGCGTGAACCACAAGAACGTAAATGGTTATGATTGTGATGTCAATAGCATGGCAACTGTACCTCTTTCCTTTAGGTTAGGAGTTCCAGAACACTCATTCTATTCGTGTGTGGCAAGCATCCTACCTTATCTTGACTCATAGCTTCACACTTATAGCCTGGCACAGTGGACACCAAATCCAAGCTATGCTTATTAAATCCAAGTACATAGTTCATTTGATTTATCCAGTCCTCCCTCTCTCAGAGTAACCATATTACAAATATTCCGGCAAGTTATCAAAAGCTCTGTTGTTTTGGGCCGGTATGACTGCTTTGGGAATTGCTATTCTGTGTGTTTTTCTTACAAACAGTAATGGATATTATGGTCTGACTGCTTCAACACAGTGGACGTGTGGTTATTTTTTACGGTAAATTTTAATACCAAAAAAAAAAAAACTTTCCTTCCAAGTTTTTTGATGCTACGCACAAACATAATCCATACTGGATGTTCCACTGTTTGACATCATGTCCTGTAATTGTGAATCAGACAGTGATTTCATTCTGGAAAATTGTCACAGTAATTGAAGAAACTGAAGAGTTTGTGACAGTCATCAGACAAAAAAAAAGGGTTTTGCTTTAGACTTTGAAGGAAGATACAATCAATATTTGTCACTAAAATATTTGGCCTCTGTATCGTTGTATGCTGACAACTGACAGAAAAAGCTGTCTTGTCAAAAACTGCGTAGATGTGTGCAATATAATAGAACGGGCATTCTGAGAAGATTAATGTCATCAACTTCAGCCAAATACAGTTACGAAAAGGCCAGGATGGTGAAAGACTGAGAAACTGGTCAACATTTCCTGGTAGAGGTGGTGCACGACATTATAACTGGGTCAAGCCAATGTAAATGAAAAGATAATCCAGAAACTTGAACATACAATGTTTATGTAAGTCCTGAGTGTTTGGAGAGTTATAATTGAATTTTACATGTATTATTCAATTTATCCACATCCAAATTATAAGTGCATGCTATGGATGTAGAATAATGCAAATATCAATTTTATTCAAAAAGTTTTAAAATTTAAAAAGTTAAATTTTTTACAGTGTTCTGCTTCTAATGTCTGATTACAATGTCTATGTTAGTGCCAGTGGTGAGCAGTGACTTTTTTAACTGGGTATGCTGAGTGCTAAGATTAAGATCCCCCCTCCTCATCTTTAGGACACACTCAAAAGGGATCACAGATGACAAATAAGAAAAACTGTGATGGGTGTCGATTTAAAAGTGTGCACATTTCCTACCTTATTTGTAAATTAAATTAATCTCCAATCCTCCTTCTATCGTTTCAGGTTTATCCATTGTTATTCGAACACTAGAAAAATATGTGGTTGGTTTTGCAAGTAAAAACCGGCAAATAACATTTAAACGTTATTGCGTTATGATACATAATATTCAGGGGGCTGTGAGATGGCGAGGATTCCCCCAATATATGTCTCTGCCTCAACTGAATTATTTATTTATTTATTTCCCCAATGAATAGGAGTAAAATCGTCTCCAGGTTACACATGTAACCATGGTTCCCCAAAGGGAACGAGACGCTGCGTCGAAACGCTATGGGAACGCCTTCAGCATGACCACGCTCTGAATCACATGTGTAATCAGTCGAATGGATGGGCGAGACGTCACGGGCGGGGTGACAGTGACCAGGATGCTTAAAAGCATGTGCAGTGGATACAGCGGCAGCTTCTGGGAAATTAAGTAAGTGCTCGCAGGGATGCCGGAAGTATGGCACTGAGACGCAGCATTTCGTTCCCTTCGGGGGAACCATGGTTACATGCGTAACCTGGAGACGTTCCCCTTCAGGAACTCGAGCTGCGTCAAAATGCTATGGGAACGAGTATGTCCACGCCGACAGACTTACAAATCCTTGACTAGTGTGGAAGAGCACAGCTAAAGCGAGAGAAAGGAGCCAGGAGTGGTGCAGAATGCATGTAGGCACCTGAAAAAGGCCAACTTCAAAAGGAGTGAGCCTTGACCCCCAACGGAGAGGGGAGATCAGAGGACTTGAGGCTATGGAATAGCATCCTGACCCACCGCTTAGTATAAGCTTCTCTGGCCGGAGGACTCAGCCTCAGCGCACCGTGGAGGAAACATGTAACCAGGGAGTGTCTGCCCACTGACTGGCCACCGAGAGGGGCATGGCAGGCCACAATGGCAGCCACGTAGACCTCCAAGGTGGAGTGGGTTAACCCTGCGGAGAAACGGGCCTGCAGGATCTCCAGCACTGTACCAACTGGGCAGTTAACTGGGTCAAGCTGGCTGTCTCTGCACCAAGAAGTGAAAGCTTCCACTTCAGGGCATACAGTTTCCTCGTTGAGGGAGCTCTGGATTGGAGGATGAGAGGTTGAGAGACCGGAAGCTACGAGTTGTGCCCCCTCAGGGGCCACACACATAACTTCCAGAGCTCCAGGCGGGGGGAAAGATCGTACCCTCCGCTAGTGACAGGAGGTCCCTCCTGATGGGAATATCCCATGGAGAGCCGTCGAGAAGGGAAATCAGATCCGAGAACCATAATCGGTCCTGCCAGAATGGGGCTACTAGCAGCAGAAGGACCCTGTCCCGGCACACTCTCTCCAGAACACCTGGGAGCAGAGCAATCGGAGGAAACCGCCACGTCTCTACCATGGCATCCAGACCCAGTGGAGCTGGATGAATCAGAGAGACCCAGAGGGGACAGTGCGATGTCTCGTGAGTCGGAAACAGGTCCACCTGAGCCTGGCCAAAAACTCTCCATACCCCGGGCCTCGGTCCCTGCCTCGACAGGACGTCTGCTCCCATAATGAGAAGCCCAGGAATGGGAACAGCCCTCAGCGAGAGGAGTTTGGCCTGGGACCATACAAGGATCTGGTGCGCCTGCCTGTAAAGGGGGCGTGAACGCAAACCTCTCTGGTGGTTGATATAAGAGACCATCGTCAGTGCTCACCAACACATGGCGTCCTCTTAGGTCTGGGAGAAAGTGTTTCAATGTTAGAAACACGGCCAGCATCTCCAGGCAGTTGAAGTGCCACGTGAGATGGCGGCCGCTCCACAGACCGCGGGCTGTGGGGGTAGATCTAGGGAACGCGGGTGGAGATGGGGAGAGCCGTCTCCAACCCATCCGCCAGATCATGTGCGATCCCCGCAATCTCAATCGCCACCATGCCTCAGCAGCAGCTGGACCGGAACCGCAAGATCACAGGCACGGACACACTCCTCAAAGCGTTTAACAATGGGAATCAGTCCCCTCTTTTTTCCCGAGAGCTGACTGCATGAGCTCCGCTCCCCAGTAATGCTGCTCATTATAATATTAGGCATAATATGCTTGTGTAACTGATGCTTGTGCAACTGGTGAGCTCATCGATGCCCTCCATATTAACCTCCTCGGAGGAAGACATGCGGAGCATCGAGCCATCTCCCCGGGAGGAAGAACCACAGCGCGGGCTTCCGATCCCCGATAGCAGGTGCTGGATCTGGTGGGTGAGGAAGAAGTTAGGGACTCGTCCATCTACATTCCCTCCAACGGATCCATATGCGAACCCCACGTGCACAGCCACCACTCCACCTCGGTGAAAGGGCCGGCTCCACGAGAAATGCCGGTGAAGGCTTCCTCCTCAAAGAGAGCATTCCGAGAGTGAAGCAAGACAGTAACAAACGCTCGCAATGCGGGCAGTCAGCTCCCTCTGTGTGCTTCGCTCCCAAGCAGACAACACACAAACTGTGTATGTCCCCACCCGAAATACAGCCCGAACACTGCCTGCTCTCGCCCAAATGCTTCTTTTGACTGAAGCTTAGGGAAAACAAACACAAGGAAAACAAAAGGAACAATTAAATCTTCAGAAAGACGTTCGGAGGATTTTATTGTTTCTTTTGTTGTCCTTATGTTTGTTTATTTACTAGTATATGTATGTATATCATGTATATCGTATATCATTGTCTATGACTAGAAATGTAAGAATATATGTTTTCAGTAGACTTTCAAAATTTGCTTTGCTTGAGAAAGCATGAAAATACACTGTTACATTGTTTTTTTTTTTTTAGTTGAGTTAGTTTTGCATCAAACGCAATGTGATTTTCGGAAAACGAGATCTGGAAGCAATAGTGAATTTTTCCGCTTGGGCGAGTGCTCCGCAGACAGCTTACCTCACGAATGAAATTACCCGCATGCCAGCAAACCAATGAGAACACCGATCAATCCTCATAGCAATAGAGCTGAGGCGCCAAAGCTGCTGTTTATCCGCTCACCCGGAATCTGCCGTAATGGCACCGATTTACAGAAAATTACTGTTGTTTGGCAAATAAATAATTTTACATAATTATTCACCCCATTTTATTAACTTTAAGTTACATCTCAAATGACAAGGGATCATTTATAATCCTGTTTATATTAATTAGCCCACAAACTAATTCTCTCAGAGGGCCTGGGTATGCAGAGCATTCACAGCTTATATGGACGGAAGGCCACTGGTTAGTGCATGTGTCTGTTTTATTCCTGAGAAAAAAATACAATGGCCAAAAACTGCAGTGTCTGACAAAAGTCGTTCCTAATATGGGAAATTAGTGTATAAACTGGATAGCAAAAAAAATAATAATTGGTTTGCAAAATGATGCATTTGAACAGAATTTCAAACATTTCACTGTTGTATTGTGTTCTGGATGCTGCTCAGGTCTCCTTATGCAGATCTGCAAAGGACTGGGACTGGACAAGGAACTGATGATGCACAGAGATTTATCTGAACTACAAGAATTATGATATTATTCAAAATATTATATTAATCAAAATCCAATGTATTTCTAAATGCTCAAAGAGACTCAGCCTGACTTTGATTTGACTTGGCCTGCAACACACTGGTCAACGCAAAGCATCATTTTGGGGAAAAATATTCTTCTTTAACTCCTGGGACAAGCCAATTTATATGTATTTAGTAGTATTATCCTCCTCAATTAGCCTGCAAAATACAGGGTCACTAGGCTTAGTGTTGGTGTCAAGAACTGCTCTCTGATCGTCCCTGAGTTTGCTAGAACTCAAGCAATCCTTTTCCATGATGCCACCAAGACTCAAACAAAAGCCATCTGCCCTTACATAGATCTGGCAAAGATCTTTGAAGTATGGGTGGACAGTTTATGGCTCATGCAGTGAGGGGCAGAGAAACAGACAGAAAGGAAGAGATGTTTCACTTAGAATGCTGTCCTAAATGGAGAAACAAGAAACTTCCCCTGCAAAAAAAAAAACTCCCCTCACCTTGTCATCCTATTGAAGTCTTTTCCCCAAGAGATAATGATTGATAAAACAGATGCTGCTCTGAACTTCCAAGATTCATATAATAGCATTTTTTTCAGCAGAGCTTCATATGTTATTGTTCAAGCATCAGCATTGTTAAGAGTTGATACAAGTACAAGAAATAAGGTACACAATGGTGCTAAAGCAGCTGATATTTCCAACTCACATAGATTGCATTGGCTTTTCATTTGCCAAAGATGTGGTGACTGTTTGTGGGTGATACTAAACAGTGTGGTATATTTTGCCCTGTTCATCATCAATTGTGCTGTTTATGTCAGTGATTAATTTAATCATTTTGCTCTTACATTTAGTCTGAACCTTCAAGTGCAGTCTTCCAGTTAAGCGGGTGTTGTGCTTCCATTTTAAACAACCTGGGTAATTAATTTTAAAATGCAGACACCATTCTGGGTGGCTGAGGACATCAAATGGATAGACAAAACAAGACATTTCCTGATGTTGCAAAACATCGTTCCAATGTAAATCTTGACAAGGCTTTCACTTTAAATGTGTTGTGAAGTCATTTTACAAACTCTGCCTGTCAGTGGTAATTACCACAGCACATACACAAACACATACGCTATTAACAGAGCTTATGTATTTGACCTGGAATATCGCTATGTAATTTTGCTACACTGTATGTAAAGTCAACAATTCACACTTCAATGCTGATGTCATTGCTGACAAAAGAAATGGAAACCAATTATTGAGCAAAAGTGGTTGAACTAAACTTGTAAAGGTCCTTTCAAATCCTGAAAGACCTTTTAGGAAGCAAAGATAAGGAAATGAAGAAGACATCAAATTGCTGGATAGATAGTTTTGCTCCATGACAAGATCTGGGTAAGACTCCTTGTCTACTCCTTAGGCTATTTTACAGACTGAGCATTTGGGATGGAGACTGCTTCTGTGAGTGTTTTTCAATAGGATGTTCTCTGAATGGTTTACCTGGTTCAGTTCTCTTGCCCCCAGGGAACATCACATACAGCAGAATAAGTCAAAACTTCATGACAGAATGAGTCACCCTCTTCCCCAAAGCGCTGGTATAGCACAATGCCACATAGAATTCCTGGGCATTTACTAAGGGTGGAGTAAGGTTGCATAATCATTTACATTTTTCATTTCATCTTTGTCCAGCACAAATATCAGTTCAATAATAAAAGCAGTGGGTTGACTATGATCTGCTGCTTCTTTAATCCCCACATATTTAAAATGTTCAACCCTGCTCCTGGAGACCCTCTCTCCTGTAGCTCCAATCCTAATCAAACACACCTGCACCAGCTAATCAAGGTCCTTAGGATTGCTTGAAAACTCTGAGGCTGCATCCAAAAACTCTAAATCCAAGGCAGGAAGGCATCAAGGCATCAAGGCATTTTCGAATCCAAATTCTGCTTTACTTCCTGTCTCCGGAGGTACATTCTTCTGATCGAATTTTGAAGGCAGCATAGATGTATCCTTCACTGCCTTTGATATCCCACAATCCTGTGCGTTCCATTCCGTGACGGTTGAGCTAAAAAATAAAGATGGCGTCTGAAAGTTGCATTTGGTGGTCAGTTTGTGTGTAAATGTATATTTCTGACTAACTTTTTGCCCTTTTAATGTTATTTCTAGCATGAAATCAGTATTATAGTAATTAAATATTTGTTAAGTTCTCACAAAAACTCTTTCTATTTTGTTGTAGATCATTAAACCATTATGCTGCTGAAGAAGCCTGTCCGAAATCAGTTTCATGAGGTGCCTTCATGCAAAAACGATAAATTATCATGCAGACCTGTGTTTAATTTGTTCTTATCGGTTCCCTTATTTAATTTCTCTTGGTTTATTGGCTCACTACTCAGTCTTGAGTTTAATGTCCCTTTGCACACTGTGATATTTGTAAGAAAACCTTTGTTGTTAAATATTTTTTTAGCCCTTGCTGTCTACATTTGGGTAACCCAGCAAGTTGGACTGCATTGTAGGGGAGGAAACTCCAACCAACCAACCAACACTGAAACCCAAGTTTGTTTTTTAAACATGGTAGGATTAAAGAAACAATGGACAGACATGAAACGTCTCAGGTTACATATGTAACCCTGGTTCCTCGAGGGAACGAGACGCTGCGTCGAGAATGCGTTCTGTGACCCACGCTCTGAATCACATGTGAAATCAGTCCAATAGCTGAACGGGACGTCACGGCGGATGACGTCATGACCAGGAAGCTATGAAAGCACGTGCGGAGGAGCCAGCGTCAGCTTCTAGGAATGAAGCAAGTACCGGCAGGGACGCCGGAAGTATGGCACCGAGACGCAGCGTCTCGTTCCCTCAAGGAACCAGGGTTACATTCGTAACCTGAGACGTTCCTCTTCAGGAACTCAAGCTGCGTCGAGAACGCTAGGGGAACGAGAATGCCCACGCCGCCAGACTTCCAAATCTCTGCCTAGTGTGGAAGACTGCACAGCTAGGGTGAGAGTACAAAAGAGTGGTTAAAGTAGGCGGGGTTCACCATCCCAAAGGCCAACTTCTGGAGGAGTGAATCTTGACCCCCAAAGGAGAGGGGAGATCAGAGGACTCGAGGCTATGGAATAGCATCCTGATCCACCACTTAGCATAAGCTTCTCTGGCCGGAGGCCTCGGCCTCAGCGCACCGCAGAGGAAACGTGTAAAAAGAGGGTGTCTTCTCACTGAATGGCCACCGAGAGGGGCATGGTAGGCCGCAATGGCAACCACAAAGCCCTCTAGGGTGGAGTGGGTCAACCCTGCGGATAAACAGGCCTGCAGGAATTCCAGAACTGTACCAAACGGGCAGTTAGCTGGGTCGGGCTGGCGGTCTCCGCAGAAATACAGTTTCCTCATAGAGAGAGCTCTGGATGGAGGATAGTCTCAACAACCTCGGTTGTGAGTTGTGCCTCCTCAGAGGCCACACCCACAGCTCCCACAGCTCTGGGCGGGGGTGTGCCCTCCGCCTGTGAGAGGACATCTCTCCTGACGGGAATCTCCCATAGAGCGCCGTCGAGGAGAGAAATCAGGCCTGAGACCCAACTCGGCCCGGCCGGAACGGGGATACTAACAAC
>NW_015505673.1:40708-42170 GCF_001515645.1 Sinocyclocheilus grahami
CCACACAAGTATCTGGTGCGCCAGCTTGTACAAGGGGTGCGAACGCAGAACTCCCTGGTGGTTGATGTAAGAGACCACCGCTGTGTTGTCGGTGCGCACCAACACATGGTGACCTCTTAGGTCTGGGAGAACTCGAAACATGGCCAGCATCTCCAGACAATTGAATGCCATGTCAGATGGCGACCACTCCACAGACCGCGGGCAGGGTGGCCACTCATGATCGCACGGTGAGGGATGCATCCGTCGCTAGCATACGCGGCAACAAGGAGCTCCCAGCACTGGGCCCTGAGACAAGAACCAAGGTTTCCTCCACATGTCTAAGGCACGTATTGCACCTCTGCGTGACCTTGAGCATGCGAAGCGGGTTTCCCCTTGGGGAGAATCCCTTTTTCTTGTGCCACCACTGTAGGGGTCTCACGTACAGCCGGCCAAGAGTTATCACGTTGGACGCAGCTGTCATCAGCCCAAGCAGTCTGGAACTGCTTGACAGTGAGTGACCGGCCTTCTCTTACTCTCGCTACTGAGGTGAGGATCAACTCGACCCGAGCAGGAGACATACATGCCTGCATCGTGGTCGAATCACACACCACGCCCAGATAAGTGGTTCTCTGTACTGGAGAAAGCACACTTTTCTTGGCGTTAAGTCTTAACCCCAGCTCTTTTGTGTGAGCGAGAATGACATCTCGATGTCGAACCGCCATCCGCTCTGACTGAACTAATATCAACCAATCGTCGATGTGGTTGAGTCATGAAAGTGTGGGGTGAGAGTGCAAGGCCTAAGGAAGAACCAGTATTGGTAGGCTTTTGCCCCCAAAAACGAACCTCAGGAACTTCCTGTGATGAGGAAGGATGGAGATATGGAAATATGCGTCTTTCAGATCGATCATGACAAACCAGTCCTCGGACCTGATCTGAGACATGACTTGTTTGAGTGTGAGCATTCTGAACTTCAGTTGCATGACTGAGCGGTTCAATAGGCACAGATCTAAAATGGGACGCAACACCCCATCCTTTTTCGGAACAATGAAGTACCGGCTGTAGAACCCGGAGTCTGTCTCGTGCGGAGGGACCACCTCGATGGCCTCCTTCCTAAAGAGGAGTAACTACTTCTTGTTCTAATACCAGAGCCTGCTCGGGACCCACTAGCGTGGGGGTGACCCCATTGAATCGAGGCGGACGAGAACCGAACTGGATTCCGTAGCCTCTTTCTACAGTACGCAGGACCCATTGAGATACATTTGGCAGTAGCTTCCACGCTGCTAAATAATCTACTAAGGGAATCAGTCTCTCGAGACTGATCTCTGGTGTGCCCAGAACGGCTAGTTCGGTGCTTTGAAGTGTCTGCACGCCAACAGGGGACGCCAAACTAGCTGCTCTGGGGACCTCCGCAGAGGCCTTGAGCCTCTCAGTGCCGCAACGTTGCCGGGCGGTAACTGAGAGAAGTGCTCGCCGGAGACCGCTG
>NW_015505673.1:42188-70230 GCF_001515645.1 Sinocyclocheilus grahami
TATATGTGCTGCGCGCGAGCCATTCAGTCACATGATCAACATCAATCTCCTTGACAAACAAACGAGCTCTAAATCTAGCGAACACGGGTGGAGATAGAAAGAGCCGTCTCCAACCCGTCTGCTGGATCATGAGCGATCTCTGCATTCTCAGTCGCCGCCATGCCTCAGCAGCAGCGGGACCGCAATCGCAAGATCACAGGAAAGGACACACTCCTCGGAGCGTGCCCGGCGAGAGCGGAGCGTTTAACAGCGGGAAAAAAAACACAATCCGCCCGACCGCACGAGCTCTGCTCCTTATTAATGCTGCTCATTATAATATCAGGCATAATATGCTTGTGTAACTGATGTTTGTGCAACTGGCAAGCTCTTTGACGCCCTCCGTATCAATCTCCTCGGAGAAAGACAGGCGGAGCGTCGCGCCCTCTACCCGGTGGGAAGGACCGCAGCGCGGGCTTCCGAAACCCCGAGAGCGGGCGTCGGATCTGGTGATTAGCAGATTAGCAGATTAGTGATTAGCAGATCCGCCTCGGCGAAAGCGGGGCCTGCACCGCGAAGGAACGCTAGTGAAGGCTCCCTCCTCAAAGTGAGCCCTCTGAGAGCGAAGCAAGGCAGTAGCAACTATGCTTCGCTCCCAAGCAAACCACGCACAGGCTGTGTGTGTCCCCACTCATGATATAACGTTATCTTTAGGCAGGGAGGAACACACAACCTACAACGTGGCTTGCTCTCGCCCTTGAAATGCTTTGTCCTTGCATGAGCTTAGACATAGCTGGAGCTTATAGACTTTCACAATTGACAGACAACAATAAATATGACTGACACACACAGAGCGCTTCACTGAATGACAGAAAGCTGACGCTGGCTCTGCCGCACGTGCTTTCATAGCTTCCTGGTCATGACGTCATCCGCCGTGACGTCCCATTCAGCTATTGGACTGATTTCACATGTAATTCAGAGCGTGGGTTGCAGAAGGCGTTCCCTTAGCGTTCTCGACGCAGCTCGAGTTCCTGAAGAGGAAAGGTCTTCCATCAAATTATGACCATCTACAAGGCCACTCTGAGACAATTTAAAAAATAACACAAACCTTAACAATGGTCAACAAAAATGTCAAAGACTCCTCGGGTTTAGGTTGAGGGATCACTACAGGTGCCAACACAGCCCACTATATCCTAAGGGCGTTACAGTTACTAGCTCCAGAGTGCTACTGTAGCAAGCAAGTGCAGAACTACCTGGTGCAATACACTCTTAAAGATAAAGGTTCTTTATTGGCACTGATGGTTCCATGAAGAACCTTTAAAGTCGGCATGAAACGGATGTCGCGATTGTCTTTTTTTCTCTACTGTGACGTATATCCAAGTGAAACAGCATCTGAAATGAGAAGACGGGACTTGATTTCGTCCTTCGGAATTGATTGGATCGTTGGAAGTTGGGGCGTTGCTAACAAAATGGAGGCAGATCTGAATGCCAATTTGCAGTTAGTTGTGGGGGATTTCTCTTCTCCACTGGATTCACAGCCGACGCCCAAGCATGAATAAATGTGTTATTTATTAAGGATGATGACGACGATCAATGGCACAAAACATGCCTTAACAGCGTGTGCAAGAGAGAGAGAGAGAGAGTCTGCCTGAATGACTGAGTGCGTTAAGTCATATTCATGAAAAAAATTAGTTTGCGATGTCCTAAGAGTAATGTTGTCGTAATATCCTAATATCTTTTCAGTGTTTAGGGGTAATGTACTCCCTCATGACTGGTGTCAGCTTTCCCCCTGTTGTTTATGCCAGCGTTTACCCCTCACGTCACTAACTCCGCCCTTGCGCCATAGCTCGTGACCGGAAGAGAAGATGAGTCGTTTTGAGGGGGAAGGGAGGTTAACGTTTTTGATTAAAGATTACGAGGGCACATGAATTTTAAAAAAAAATTATGAAGTGCACGGATAAATTATTTGTAATAAACACTACAGTATTCCATTAAAAAAATAAGAATTTTCCATTTTGATTTCATGGTGACTTTAACATCCATGGAACTTTTCCATTGTACAAAACGGTCTTTAAAGTGGAAAGTGATTCTTTAAATCATTACAAATGTTCTTCACACTAAGAAAAATGGTTCTTTTAAGAACTGTTCACTGAAAGGTTCTTTGGGGAATCATAATCTTCTACGGCCTTGCTGAGAAAAACCCTTTTTTGAAAGCGTTTACCCCTCACGTCACTAACTCCGCCCTTGCGCCATAGCTCGTGACCGGAAGAGAAGATGAGTCGTTTTGAGGGGGAAGGGAGGTTAACGTTTTTGATTAAAGATTACGAGGGCACATGAATTTTAAAAAAAAATTATGAAGTGCACGGATAAATTATTTGTAATAAACACTACAGTATTCCATTAAAAAAATAAGAATTTTCCATTTTGATTTCATGGTGACTTTAACATCCATGGAACTTTTCCATTGTACAAAACGGTCTTTAAAGTGGAAAGTGATTCTTTAAATCATTACAAATGTTCTTCACACTAAGAAAAATGGTTCTTTTAAGAACTGTTCACTGAAAGTTTCTTTGGGGAATCATAATCTTCTACGGCCTTGCTGAGAAAAACCCTTTTTTGATTCTTTATTTTTAAAAGTGTATACATTGGCCTGTGAATGTCAGGTCCAAGTTTCCCAACAATCAATCAAAGGTGGTGTATATCATCTACTCACTGGGACTAACCTACAGTGCTACTGCAGTTTGGGAGCAGTACACTCTGCTGTGATATCATTATTTTCAGTGAAGAATTTGAGTATTAAATCAACCTTTCCAAAGCCAGGGAGTGGCTCAATGTGTCTTCTCCACCTGCATCAGAGGTGTTGCACTTTGGCTAAATATGTGGTTGAGGTCCATACAGTGGCTGCACAGCTACAACCATCACAACTTTCTATTAAACACTGTCTGGGGATTTTGTAGGTTGAGTTGACCACAATAAATCCTGTGCAAGTTTCTGAGAGCCTCACTGATCCAGCCATCTGTCTTGACAACCAGATGAAAAGAGAGCAACAGGGTGAGCAATTTCAAGCCAGGTACTTCTCCAGAAATTCACAAGGCCAAGCCCAGACTCCCATAGTAATCTTACCAACCCTAATGAATTAAGAAGGCTGGTCATCTAACCAAGAATGGAAGACTTGTAACAAGTCTTACTATTTAATGGGGTCAAGAGGAACATCTCTTCTGCTAACATCGCTACTTTTATTATTTTATTCTTTTTTAAAAATTTCTTGAATATTAACCTGGCCAAATGATGACTCAATGTAACTCTTATCAAGTTCAATTGTCTAAAATAACTACATTAGATGGAAGTTCAGGAGAAACCGATCAGGTTACATCTCCCTTCCAAATGCATAAACCGACACTTAACCATTCTTACAAGAGCCAATCTTTCCATCTCATTCACTCTCCAAATTTCCAACTCATTATTTCCTTGGCTGATCCAACACAATCATCAGTTTGACTGGTCTTGTGTAAATAATAAATTATAAGATGGGGTAATAGCAGTCACAACGTATTACTATAAAATCTTCTGAAGTCGTTAATTTCCTCCCTAATCTGCAGCAACCTCTTTCAAGCCTTCTGATCTTCATGGGTCTCCAGCAATTTCTGCAGATTCCCTATCTGGCACAAATGTTTAGCATCACGTTTGGTGTGAACAGATTATCATTTTACTCTTACGGTATGTTCGATTTGAGAAGAGATTTGTATGAATGTTCACTGCATTGTTGGAGACATGATGATTCAGCTCTTTCATTTTTAAAACCACATGGCTGGTTTTAAAGTCAAAATGTTTCTGACAGTCTTAACACATTTTCTATCATTCCTTCACTGTTTCGTTCTCTCTTTCTTTTCTTCTCGCTTTTTTTTCTTCAAGGGACCAATAATTTCGCTGAACTCCTGTCTCTCACCTTCACTCACTCTCTCTCTCTGTCTGTGTGTGTGTGTGCGTGTGTTTAACTCTGCACCTCCTTGCATAAGCATTTCCAGATCTAAAGACATTCCAGCTGTGAACCTTCATATGGATGTTTTCACAAGTGGAGCGCTATGATCTGCTTCAAATCAGTTCAAGAGTACAGCAGCAGTCCATTCTTAATTCAAACTCTCCTCTCGCTCTCTAAATTATCTGATCTGTTATCTGTGACCCAGATAACCAGTTAGGGCTTATGTTTTCTTTGTGATGCTGCAAATTACACTGTGGCCAGAAATGTTTAGGAAGAACAACCAAATTAACACATTCTCGTGAGGACAAAACTAAATATTATTTTATGAACATAACTATTTTGTGGATGGTAAGAAATGTTTATGAACAGCAATTTGTGTATTTCTATTGTTCAGAACCTATCCCAGTTGCCTTCTATCTGAACTGTAAAGGGAAGGGGTGAACCCTACTCACATAAAAAGACCAAACATGAGAGAACAACTAGATGATGTGCAGCCAAGACAATGATATATAATTCAGCAGAATGATCATAATCCATCATTACATTAAAACATCAGCATGCTAGTGCTAGGTGGACTGTCTCCACATTATTGGGAGTAGAAGATAAAGTTCTCAAACAGTAGAAGATAAAGTTTTCAAACATGGTCAAATTAAAATAATTTTCCAAATTGCCTACATACCTGTAATTCAAGTAAATATATAAACCACACAATGATTATATATTTTTAGTATAATATTATAATAGCATGATACTGACTTTAAAGTTTAAAGTTGATTGTTTTCTTGATGTTTGCCCTGTACATGTAATTGCACACTGTAAGACCTACAAGTCACTTATGCTTACTGCTAAATATGTATGATAATAACGCAGTTCTTTGAAGAGATAGTAATAGTATTAATATTTTGTAGTGACCAATGTTGTTCGGGTTGAATTAATCACTGTGGTATGTCTGGTCAAACGAAGATGATGCTTGCTTTCACTGAGGATTTATTTCCATTAGAAATATGCAAGTATGTGTGTGTTTTTTTAGATGCACGCACATGACTAAATAACACCACTCTAGGAAATGAGGAAAACTCTTGTGCGCGCCACACTCTACGAATTCATAACAACAACTCCCGCTTGTTATTATGCATTTTCCAGCACATTCTAGCATGCACTGTAATTCCTCAAGGGGGCATTAAGCAGTCATTAGTCATTGCATGACTTTAGTTAGTTAGTCATTGAATACTCCAACTCTCAGTAAGAAAACCACACTAATATAACTCTATTACCTAAGAATGTCTGAATACAGAGCTCTTCGTATTCATGACAATCATGTCTGGTTGCATGCCTTCTTTATCCCTCTGCCACTTTTCACAGGTATGTAGGTTGGGCAGGTAGTACTTTGTAAATTGTGTCCAGAACTGATCAGCAAGCACTTGAGAGTGTCTCCACCTACGGCGGCTTAAGAGCTCTGTTTCATGATAGCTCTGTCTGTGGGTGTGATGGTCCTTGCTATGCCATGAGAAGGAGGTTTAGAGTCACCAGGTAAGGGTCAGCAATATCTGTGGACATGTAACCCAGAGGTTTAGAATTCATAATCCCTTCTATTTCAATGAGAACAGTGTTCAAGACCTCCTCAGTCATACTTTGCCCTTGTAAAGTGGTATACAGAGCAGACTTGATAGATCTGAACTCACGTTACGAAACTCCTCCAAAATGGGGACTACTGGGAAGATTTAAATCTGAATTGTATTTGCTGTTTGGCAAGCTCTGTCTGCAGAGCAGGACACAATGATTTGAATGATTCTTGTGAAGCATCTTAGAGCCATCAGGAATGAGTCAGTATCATGGCTGCTTAAAAGGTCGATGTGGACTGCATGGGTTGTCAGGCATATAAACTAGATGCCCCAACGTTTCTCACATTGTCTACCTATTTTAACGGTAAAGGGGCCAAAACAGTCCATTCCTGTAGAGAAGAATTGTGGTTTAAATATCTGCAGTCTGGTCTGAGGGAGATCTGTCACCTGAGGCACTGGTGGTTTAGCTCGCCACGTTTAACAGTAAGGGCATGAGTGTTGCTGCCGTTTATCAATATTTATGGTGGAACTCTGCAAAGACCCGTTCTGAACCTGGGTGATGAAGCTTTTTGTCTATGTCCTGAATGAGAAGTTTGGTACTTTTGTGGGATGGATATAGGACAATTGGATGGATGACATCTGCATCCAGTTATTGACTATGGCATAGTCTCCCACCAACTCAAATGAGGCCGACTGTACTGTCATACTCAGGTGCCAACGTTATCAGGCGGCTAGAGGACGGTACTGGTTTACCTGCGACTAGAGAGTGGAAGTCCTCGGGAAAGCTGTCAATTTGAACTTTCCTTAGAATGTCTCTTTCTGCTGATTGATGATCCTCGGCTGAAGGATCCCCTTCTTTATCTGCCGCCCCATGACATAGAAGTGCTGCTGCTTCAACTAAGGCTTTAAAGCTACTAAACTGATGTGGGTCAGGCAAGGACTGAACATCAACAACTTTTACGTGAATACAGAAAGTAGGCTTCTTCAATTCAGCAGGATTCCCAGATGTGCTTATGTCGGGTGAAATGGGCCAGTAGCAGGGCGAGTGCCAGAGATATTCTGGTCCTTGTCTCTATGTTTTGTCTGTGGCTAGTTCCTTTAGAGTCTTCCCACAAGTAATGTAGTCAGCTGCACACAGTTCCAACCAAGGCGCAGATAACTGGCGATTAGGGGATACTCTTGACCTGACTGTGAGGAAAGCTACCTCAACACCTCCCTTTGGATCCTCTGTGTGCAAGTATGCTACAAACCCATATGCCTTTTCAGTGGCATCTCTGAAGACATGTACTTGTCGGTTACAGTTAAGGGAATCTAATTGGGAACTCGAAGTGTGATTCGGGAAAGGTGTTGCAGTTCTCTTTGCCAATCATGCCATGTTAGAAGAATGTCAGTTGGCAGTAGTGGGTCATTCCACTCTCTTTGCTTAACCCACAAACTCTGTATAAGGATCTTGGCCCGAGTGATATAGGGAACAAGGAACCCGAGTGGGTCATACTGGCTCACTACTACCTTGTATAAATTTCTCATTGTGGGAGTTGGACAGTCATCAAGGCAGCTTTGGTATCCAAGAGTATGAGACTGACACATCCAACGTAATCCTAATGCAAGTTCTTGAGGATCTGATTCAGTTTGGTTAAGCCAAAGTTCACTGCTTTTATGATCTGGCTTCCTTTGGCAGATGATCAATCATATTAGGAAAGTTGCATGCCCACTGTTGTAGTTCAAATCCTCCTTCTGCCAACAGATTCCTCAGTGTGTTCACCAGCACTTTAGCCTCATCAGGTGTTGCGACACTCTGTAGACAGTTATTTACATAGAGACACCTTTCGAAGGAGTGGCGGACATTGTCTCCTGGCTGACTGTGTCAACTATGTGCTTCGGTAGTGCATACATAGTGCAACACAGACTGCAGGTAGTCCTGAATGGGAGCACTTGCTACTCGTAGATGCTAGGGGTTTCCCTTTCTTCAGATAACGCCATAAGAATCAGAGGAGGGGTTTATCCTCAGGCAGTAGTCTTACTTGATGGAACGTGCCCTTTATATCGCTGTTAAAGGCCACAGCGTGCTCCCGGAATTGCAGCAACACACCAAGTAAGGAGGACCTCAGAGTTGGTTCAGGCAAAAGCAGGTAATTCAGGTTCTTGCCTCTGTATGAGAAAGAACAATTGAAAACAGCTCTGTCCTGCTCTGGTACTTCAACCACATAGCCTGCCTAAGAGCGTCCTCAAACTTCAAGTGTTCTAAGAGAATTTGATATTTACACCTCTTAGTAGCATCCTCGGGTAGAAGATTGTCTAATGAGACCTTCAGTCGTGTGAATTCCTGTGGGGTCTCCCTTACTGAAGTCAGGGCTTGTGGGCTTACAGCCTCTCTATATCTTCTCTTGCTGAGGGTAGTAAGGATGCTGTCTAGTATCTCTATAGCATGGCGTACTATTTGTAGGTGCTGTTCGGTGGTGCCTGAAAAGTGGATAGTTGTGTGCCCTCTGTTGTGGAGTTGTTGCCATAGGATAGCTCTCAGGTTCACAGTACTCAGGGGCATGGACATGAGGGAGTTTGATCTCTATTCCATAATTTTCGAAGTCTAGTAGTTAATTCCGCCACCAAATTCGGTATGTTGTGTCTAGGAGGTAGGGCTTGTATATCCACTGAAGGAGGAAGGATGTCGTTATCCACTACAGGTGACAGTGGCCATTCTTCATAATCTGGTAAAGGGGCTCGACTTACTTATAACTGGGCTCTGTCATATGGCACTGATCTTTGGTGGAGTGAGCATGCTGTGTTAGCACTCATTTGCTGCTGCATATCTAGCATGGTAGACTGAAGTTGTTGATTTTCTCGTTTAAGCTCCTGAACCATTCTCAGAATCTCTGATACATCCACCTTTGTGACTGGGTGAGATTCAGGTGTACTCTCATATCATGGTCCAATGTGTAATGAGTGACTTACGAATCTCTGGTCTGTCCCTGTGGCATAGTCACTCAATGGCTGATAAGTGAGAGGAGTAATCTTGGCTACCCTTTCAGTGTGAGGCTCCTGTAACTCTCTGGGATGAGGGAATGTATGAGTAGCTGGAGACTGTTGGTCATAGCGGGGGAGAGAAACCTCATAATCCTCTAACCAGGCTGGAGGCTGTATTCGATGCTTAGGAGGCACATTAGTGACCTGTCCTTCTCTGATCCTCTGGTATCCAGCTCGAAGGACCAATGTTTTGTAGTGACTAATGTGGTTCGGGTTGAATTAATCACTGTGGTACGTCTTGTCAAAATGCAACGAAGATGCTACTTGCTTTCACTTAGGATTTATTTCCATTAGAAATATGCAAGTATGTGTGTGTGTGTGTGTGTGTTTTTTTTTAGATGCACAGACATGATTAAATAACACCACTCTAGTAAATGAGGAATACTCTTGTGCGGTCCACACTCGACGGATTTATAACAACAACTGATGCTGCTTATGACGCACTTTCCAGCACATTCTAGCATGCACAATATAATTCCTCAAGGGGGCGTTAAACAGTCCATCATCATTGAATAGTCCAACTCTCAGTAAGAAAACCATACTAATATAACTCTATTACCTTAGAGTGTCTGAATACAGAGCCCTTTGTACAGTGGCGGGCCGTGCATTTTACACCTAGGCCTTCAGTGGCATCCTACATGAATGAATCCATCTCTTCATACCATCATAATGATGCCACGGCTATAGAAACCATAAATATTACACAGTAACGCAGTATAACAGGGCACTACATGACAGACAGGTATCTCCTTAAGGCAGATTTCTTTGACCCTGGCAACACGATTACTGAAATATGATTGGATAAAAGCTCTAATATAAACATACACTGCTGGAAGCACTGCAACCAAGAGAAAAGCTATGAACTGAAGAGAATAGACTATTGGAAATAATTTAATATGCATTCATGGAAAATATATATTAAAACTAAATCAGTGATTCTGATAGTGCTTAGGCCAGCAGAGAAGGCTTTGCTGGCCCTGACGGTCCACCACTGCCTTTGTAACAATTAACAAGGTAAACTAATTGTGCCTGATTAGCAACTGTTAGCAAAGCTACAGTATTTATTTATAGATTAGATTGACATAGTTGCATGTGACATAGTCCTAAACGTCAAAATTTTGTTGCAGTTGCTTTCTGTGCATTGCTCTGTAGTACAGTCCAGCGTACTTTAAAAAAAGAGTACTTATTTACGGAAATACTGTATACTTTAAAACCATATACTTAAGTGTGAACTAAATGAAATGTTTTCAGATACTTAATACCAAGTGGTTTACCATTTAATGAAAGCATATTATAGTCTACATTTATATTAAATGCAATGCTAATTTATTCATCCTCAGGCCCAGCCAATCCAAAAGTGAGGTGACTTGATAAATTTTTTGCTCTGTTCTGCCCGAGCCACAAACTGTTTCAGACGGTTCAGTCTGATTTGCTGAACTGGTTCAACTAGTTCCCTAAAAAGAACCAGTTTCGAAATAATGATTCGTTTGCGAACCGTACCTCACTGCAGATTATTTGCCTGAAGCTCTGGATTACAGATAATAATGCTGTAAATAATGTTCAGTTATTTGCACAGACCGATGGTTTCGCTTCATTAGACCTTAATATATTGTCAACACAAAATATATTTTGCATTCCTAGATATGCTATATATATATATATATATATATATATATATATATATATATATATATATATATATATATATATATATATATATACAGTTATGTCAATGTTGTAGCACCAAAAAGTCATAGAATTTATTTTATGGTAATCTTCCAAACTCTCTTCAATTTATGAATGGAAATAAAAGTAGATGTGCACTGAAAAGTTTAAATATTAAAAAAAGAAAGTCTTGAATTTACATCAGTATCGACATATTGACATTATAATATGGAATGTGGATTTTTCCACATTTAACTCTTATCTTTAAAGCCATTACTTTTCTGTATTCAACTGTTCTCATGATTCAGATCACCCTATAGGTGATGCTAGCATGTTTTGTTTTTAAGTGTTCACATTTATTTATCTATTTGATATTGGAAAGTTGGAAAGTTGAGAATAAATCACTTTCGCATCTTAATGTGTTCTCTGCAGTTTTACAGAGCTCTTTTTCACTGGAGAGGAGTTTCACACAATATTTTGTATAGTACAATTAACCCTTTATTTTAAATGACTAAAAAGTCTGCATTGTCCGACTAAAAAAAGGCTTTTTACATGTAATTTTTAAACTATGTGACTTTAAAAAAGCATTATCCCCATGACGGGAAGACATGAGGTAGTGGGTAAATCAGTGATGGCACCACACACAGTATTGAATGAGAACTCCCTATTTGCCCCGCAGGACTTGTGGGCTGACTCGGCATTTGAGGAATGCAATGATAATTGCTGTCACTTTGACTCGGCTTGTCTGTTCTGAAGCAGTTTAATATGCCAAAACCCCTGTATGTGACCCAGAGCTTATCATTTTATAATTGCTAATAACTACTGTGATTCACAATACATGGTATACAATCATTTTAATTAAAGAATGAGGATTTATAATTGGCTCTGTCAGTAAAGTGCTGCCTACTTGAATAAACTAACTTCATTATTATATTGTATTGTCTCCATAGCAACCAAGAACGCAAGCTAGTTTCATTTCCGCTGCAATCATTTGTGGTTACCTTCAAAATCATGAAAATATATCACATACCACAACAGTGACAGCCCCTTTTTTTCTTCTTCTTTTTTTTTTTTAATATTCTTTCCATTCATTTTTTTTTTCATAGGGATTTAAAAAATTCTTCCGTAAACAGTTACAAGCCTTCTGCGATAGCTCACAACATTGCTAACCTCGTAAAAATGAAATCAAAAGCTAAATAAATATGTTAAGTAATTGATTATTTCATTCATTGTTTTGTTAATTAATTAACAAAAAACAAATAAATAAATGGGCCAATGAAACAGACTGTGTACAAAAAATAAATAATACTGGTACAATCTAAAAATAGAAGCCATTGATTAACAACTTCAGATCTCATGGAAGGTCTGTATTGAAAGGTGTATTTATACGAAATCTGTTTCTCTATGGAGAAAATGAATAGGATTGTTATGGTCTTTGTTATATCATTTATTTTGCTTAATCCTTCTATCCGGCAGTGTCTGGAGAGCAGGCAAATATGAAGAGCTGGATGGGTGTGTGGAGGAGGGTGTTTGTTCTCTGCTGCCGGCCTTGGCGGGACAATAGCGAGCTTCTGAAGTGCAGAGTGGTGGGATGAAGAAGATGAGGAGTCAATGAGTGAAGAGGAGGCAGCGATATGTCAGCTCTTGACCCAGCCATGAGTGTAGGAGGCCTGGCTCAATTACACAGTACAGCCCAGGACTGGATTATGGAATAAATGTCCTGCTAATTATTTTGCTACAAATGTCAGTTTCCTGTTTGGTTGTTTTGTTCCTATTTGACTTACAGATGATATGTGTGCATTTTTCAGTGTTAAAATTGTTCTGCTATCCCATATCGGTATCTGTGGCATTTGATAAAAATAAATGTATTTTATTATTTTATCTTATTACATTATTTTCATTAGGGCCTAGCTACTTGGGTACAAAACCCAATTAAACCTATATTTCAATTTGTTTTTTTTCTTTCTTTAATCACAATAATCTATCTATATATCTATCTATCTATCTATCTATCTATCTATCTATATATATATATATATATATATTAAGTAAGCATTACGATTCCGTTACTTTTTAAAACTAAGGTAGGAGGCCTGGCTCAATTACACAGCACAGCCCAGGACTGCAATATGGGATAAATGTCCTGCTAATTATTTTGCTACAAATGTCAGTTTCCTGTTTGGTTGTTTTGTTCCTATTTGACTTACAGATGATATGTGTGCATTTTTCAGTGTTAAAATTGTTCTGCTATCCCATATCGGTATCTGTGGCATTTGATAAAAATAAATGTATTTTATTATTTTATCTTATTACATTATTTTCATTAGGGCCTAGCTACTTGGGTACAAAACCCAATTATTTCAATTTTTCAATTTGTTTTTTTTCTTTCTTTAATCACAATAATCTATCTATATATCTATCTATCTATCTATCTATCTATCTATATATATATATATATATATATATATATATATATATTAAGTAAGCATTACGATTCCGTTACTTTTTAAGGAAAGAAAACTAAGGCTTAGGTGTTTTTGAATTGAAATTATTAGCTTGAGCATTTTTACTGGATGACACTTGCCATTCAAATGTATCAATTAATCAATAAATACTTACTTACTCACTTACTTACTATATGTATATGCCAAACAAAATTAATGGGGCACCAAAGTGTACCATATTTATGGAAAGTGCATTTTACTCACAAAATTGCATTTAATTTTTGTTTGTTTGTTTTGTTTTCAACCAGCAAGTATCAGACAGCATTATTTCTCATGTCATACTCAGGCTGTCTGTCAAGCTTTTGCAGAACCCATATAAAGACCAGAATATCCCAGAAGAATAAATGCTGCAAGAACAAGATAATGCCATTGCTTAAAGAGCTATCTACATCTTTGCATTTTAGCTCGTTCATTCACTGAGTTTCTTTCAAAATCAATCGTGATTCCGAGCCTGACATCAGAGCCGAGAAAGAACTGCAGGAGATCTGATAGAGCGTGAAAGATCTCCATCACAGACTCGTCTTTTCCTCAGAACCTTCCTCTCGTTGCCTCCAGCTCTCTGGGCACAGAGCCACCGCATGGAAGCACCTTGGGCCTCTCCCTCTGCAGTGCTCCTTGAATCAGAGGGCTTATGCCTCCACGCCCCATTGACGTTACAAACCGCTCCAACCTCAGCCAGTGACTCCACCTCATGGCCCTACAGGAGTTACAGTATTTGACTACAATCAGTGACTTACTAGGGTAAACCCCCTAGAAAGAACTCCAGGCTCGAGAGTAAAGATGATTGGCAGGTTGTCAAATTTGCACGCTTGACTACATAGTGAAAAATGGGCGCATTCAGGTTCACATACCCTGAAGACTTTAATGTGCATCGCCCACATCATTTGGGAAAACCTGTCCAACTACTTTCATTAACCACAACCCTCATCGCAATGAATATAGAATATACTCCTTGTGGTATAGCAGTTAAGTGGATGATAAGACTTTAGACAATAAAGCTTCTGTTTACTGAATCTCCATCCATGTTTTAATGGACCATACATGTAAGACTGTTTTACACTTGTTTTGATTGATTTGTCCAAACCTGAGTTCAACTCCACCCCCTCCACTAGTCCCACTGGTCTCGTTTCACATTGTACTTTTGGGTCCAAACCACGGTATTGCAAAATATGCAAAGAATTTGAGCTGCTCTCAGGGGGGCTAGTTATTCTGAGACATTCTGCTGTGAGAAATGCATTATACTATAATGCAAAGATGCAAATTAAAGATCATAAGTAGCAGTTCATTTTTGGAACATAATGCATTTATAATAACTGTGACTCATACTTTCACATGAACTGTACCCAGAACAACTTCATGGAATGCATCAGCTGATGTATGTACACATTTAATGCAACAGAAGTCACTCTGCATAAAAGCATTTGCAGAATGCATAAATGTAACCAACCAACTCTAACAAAAAATACACTTGGATCCATACCAAATGTTCTAGTTTGAAGATATTAGATTACCAAAAACGTCAGTCCCATGGGAGTGTCAGTTTAGTTCAAGAATACTTGCTAAAATAAATAGTGTGTGTTTTGCCATCTTGGGTCCATTACCATGGAGACAGACCTTGGTAATGCCTGGACGGGTAAAGAATTTGGGTTATCAAAGTTGAGTACTATATCATTGCCCTTAATGTGAAAGCAATCCTGACTGAATGTCGTCAACCCCATATGGTGCAACTGCACAGTTATAGCTTCAGCAAAACTGAAATACAATGACACTTGACCTATGCTCTCTCTTACCACCTCTCCAACCAAGAGTCTTGTAAGGACAGCCCCTGACAATGCAATTGACACATCTTTGAATGCTTAGGTCTATTAGCCCAGACCAATAACAGTTCTCCTACATTGCCATGGACATGCAAAGCATGTCAGATTCTACATAAAGCATGTGGCTCTGCACCTCCAGGTTATACCGGCTGTTACTATAAATGCATGCTCTTGTACATTTGTTACTAATTGACTTCAACTATCAGTGTTTCATAGACTCAGAGCACAATATCTTTAGTGTCATGCTTTCAATAGCACCATGAATATTTCCGTTTACACCAGACGTGACCATAGTGAGGACCATTGAGGCTCTCTACACTGTACGTTTCAAATCAAAAGTTACAAATGCATTTGTTCTGTTGTCAGAAGTAGCACAAGCGCATGGAATACATTATAAATAGAAAGGGGCATCAGTTTTCTGTCTGTGACTGTTTGCTTCCCAACGCATCTAGTTTAGACAGTATCACTGATACAAATGGGTAGTCACTGATTCTGTTGCATTGCGTTATGCTGCTCGCATGCGATCTAAACACAGTGTAAGACTTATATAGCATTAGATTAGCTGGTTTCCCAAGCTGCCAAAGCTGGTATTCAGCTGGTACAACTACAATCTCCCAGCCTGACCAACTAAAAAGTGCATGAAACACCACTAAATTCATCAAACCAGAGCAGTAGTAACAAGTTTGGTGGCCAGCAAGGACAAGCAAATCACTTTAGGGAGGTTTTAATGGTTGTAGGGTTAAATGTTAGCAGATAGCTAGGGCAATTTAAATTTAATACTGTACTGCAAATTAATCCCAAAAGAAAAAGAAAACTTCTTGGTTTATTAGTACAACTTTCCATTGAGGCAGCAGATGCATATTTGAACAGAGTGCTAAAGGAAAGACACAGTGATTAAAATGAGATGAGACCCCTCTTGTTATGATATATGAGCGGACAGGCCCAGTTTAAAGCTGGGTGTGTTGGGTATCAACTTGCATTATATATGCTTTTAAGTTCAATACCCAACAGGGACCTAAATAAAACAATGGATTGAAAAGTTTGGATGAACTTTAATTTGAAGAGATGTACATTTATGTGTGGGAATTTCCCATCAAAATGATTAATACCAGGTTTTTGTTCGCTGTGAGAAAACTCCTCATGTCATACTCACTTAGTGCAATCGGTCAACTGCACTTCCTGTGAGTGTAAATCTTCTTTAAATTAAATTCAATTTAGGGCCTCTGAACTAGTTGGAGCCCCTATCAAAGCGGTTCCATCTGCTGGCTTTTATTCTCCTTTGTGGTTTTGTTTGTGGGAGTTGTACAAAAAAAAGAAACGTTCCTTTATTCTGTCTCTCATTTTCTGCATCTGCAATACAACCACCTCACATTTTCTTATGCAAATACCCAAGGCATTTCTTGAGCAAAATGGATCGTGACTAAATGACTCAAGAAAAGAGTTTGAAACAACTAATGAGGTAAGTAATTCCAACGAAGACTAACAGGACTAGGGAAATGTCAAGATCTGAATGGCTGATATTGGCCAAGCAAATCACGATAGTGAATCAGCTCATGAATGGGGTCTAAACAAAGCTCCACTTTCCTGTTACTCTCAGCGCTACACAACGGATTCTGCAGCCTATAGACGTGACGAGAGAAAGGAGGGGCAGAGAGGGAGGGAAAGGGGAGGCACTAGGACCTGTTGGCTCCTGCAGTGGAGGTCAGGGGAGTAGCTGTGGGACTCCAACTTTTTCAGAACAATCAATTTTCCTTAAGAGAGAGTGGGAGCAGGGCTGGAGTGGATGGCACAGGACCTGGATACTCAAATTTTGTAACGCCGAACAGGACCGGGCATTGGGGATAAACCTGTGGAGAGTTTGAGAGCTGGAATACAACCAACTTGGGTTTTTGACATTTCACTAACTTGAGAGGAGAGCATCTGTGAGGTAAGCAGCACTGGGTGCTGATGTTTTGAATTATGAGTTTCGTGGAATGCTTGTGAATGCTTGCTACCTGTCAACAAGCAAAAGGGAAGCTTTTAATCTGAAATAAGCCCATATCCTATGACAGGAAGACTCAAGGTGCTGCTGACAAGAAAAGTAATGCATGCATTGAAAATAAATAACTTGAGTGATATACTATGATACCATCTAGATATACTAGATGGTATCATCGGACCAGCAGAAGTGGAGCTCACTTCATCAACCTCAAAAAGTTAAGGGATTTAAAACAGAGAGAAGAAAAATCCAAACTGTTTCTGAATGAATTCCAAACCAAATTGTGTGGTTTGGACAAGAATAACATGTGGTATTATGAAAACTCAAGCGTTCTGGGGTGTGAGATGGCATGTAGTTGAAGCATGAAGAGATCAACTAAGAGGTCTGCTAGGTGCTTGAGATCCCTAGACTTTGGGGAAGTATGCTTTCCTAAGTTAGAGACCCCTAAACCATCAAACCTCTCCCTCACTCCTCCTTTCGCATTTTCTTTCCATCTATCCATCTAACCACTCATGTTACACAACCGGAGGGTACCGCTATCGTTGCTTCATTCCTCTCCGAGACATGGAACACGTTACAGATTTTTATCATTTTCATCTGGGCAGGAGCTGTGGTTAGCATGACAGCCAGCTTTAGGACCGCTGTTGAAGTCCGAATACACAAACGGGAGGGAGAAATCAACACAGACGTGCTTCCCAGGCAAAGGGATTTTATGAATATTTGGCAGAATGATGTAATAGATCAGTAAAGTTGGAATATACAAATAAGAAATGTTTTTTTTTAACAAATAAGGAACTGAATACCGTCCAGAACAGGTTGGGCAATTCAGTGAACATCTGCAACAGATAAAGTCCCTCTTGAAGCCTGCACAAAAATGTGATTATGTACTGCGTAACATATCTTTGGAATTCCCACAGAACTGTATACGTAGGCTTGCACTATAGGTGTCTCGGTCCAAATGCAGGTTGATGGCCCTGGGTTTGGATAGAACCCAACGTTTACTTGACACTGAGTGAGTGAAGCCTTTCAAATTCCCAGATGCTCTCTTGTCCTGAGGCAGATGGACAGTGCTATTTTCCTTCCATACAATGATGTCGGCTATTATTATTCATGAGCAGGGTCAGGTTTCCCATTGAGCCTGAATTAAAGGTTTCTCTCTGTAGATCTGTGCTCACGTAGCGTAGCGTGCCACTGTGGTAATGAGAGGTAATGAGGGCTTCTAATGAGGCAGGTGGGCCACTGCCAGCAACTCCCCTGGGTGTTTAAGTTACCCAGGCCGACGACTCAAGCCTATAGCTTAGTACCGGCATTGGCCATGTATATATAAAATAACCCATTGACTATATGGTCCGATAAGACCACACTGACCATCTGGCCAAACAAAATAGATGAGGTGGATCTAGTTTTACTCACCCAACATTCCATATTTACACACAAAATACGGTCACACTTTATTTTAAGGTCCAATTCTCGCTATTAACAAGCCATTAAAATAAACTCCTAATTTGCTGCTTATTAATAGTTATTAAGGTAGTTGTTAAGTTTAGGCATTGCGTAGAATTAGGAATGTCGAATATGTGATTTATGTGCACAATACGTGATTTATTAAGTACTAATAAACAGCCAATATGTTAATTATAGGTATGCTAATAAGCAACTAGTTAATAACGAGAATTGGTCCCTATACTAAAGTTTTACCCAAAATACTTCTGCAGACCAATAGTTGTGTTCAGCCTGGAAACCCGACACAAACATGCACTCCTGTTTGACTCTCCCTGGCACCCACCTGAAATGATCTGGAACATATAGTATGTTCTGATGGATTTCAGAGTTTGGACAGCCCTGGGGCTCTTGTATGCACTGCCAATACAGTTTTATGAGTATTTGAGCTTGTTTCGGAGCGCTTCTGTTTAGGATAAGCCGTGTTTGTTTGTGCAGAGGAGACCAACCTTCAACAGGGAGCAAAGTTGAATGCCCCCTATGGCCACACAAGAGCTTGAAAATTGTTCCCATGGTGATTCACGCAACATTTGAGTCGGAAAGTGAAAGTGATAAATTAATAGAATGATTTTAAAATGAGGTATGATGCTGGAATCTATCAACGTCAGTACAGAAGTGCTAATAGATAACAAAAACATGTGCTTGACATGCATGACTGTTGGTATAGGTTAAGTCAGACAAATTCTGCAAATCATTTTTGGTAGATCATTGCAATGCCAGAATTTTTTTAACCCAAGTCGTTTAACCCAAGTGCATTCTCTGAGATCAATTAGATCGTGCAATAATGCCCAAATGTAAAAAATCTTTCTACAAAGGAGAGGATTGTTTACATGCCCCGACAGATGCTTGAAAGTATTAATGAATCTTGGAACCATTCACAAGAAGCCTATAAACTCACTCTAAAAATAAATTTCTCATTTAAAACCCTTATGCGATTTCTATCGAAATGTTTATAGGATATTATTCCTCTGTTCCAAATACATCATAAAATTCTTTGTCAAGCTACGGATTTCATCTGAAGTGGTTGACAGTTCTTTTTTTTTTCAGGAATCACACAATTTAAATGTGCTGCAGCTTTTTTCTGTATCATATAACAGCTCATATTTATGTTTTCCAACTTACAGTGGGGTTAAAGAAGTTTGAGCATAGTGAAAATACTTGCTCCTTTCTATATTTAAAATGATGGTAACACTTTAGATTGGGGACCAATTCTCACTATTAACTAGTTGTTTATTATCATGCATATTACTAACATATTGGCTGTTTTATGAGTATTTATAAAGCACATATTATTGCCTTGTTCTGCATGACCATATTTTACATTACTATTAATAAGTAGCAAATTAGGAGTTTATTGTGTCAAAAGCCATATCTAATTAATAGTGAGAATTGGTCCTCAAACTAAAGTGTGACCAAAATTATACATCAGCACAGAAATTTCATTGAAATGATGAACTGAATTCAGTGAGAATTGTTGTCGCTAGCCATTTTAGGCATTTCACGTATAATTGTTATTAATGATGAATTGTGTGAAATATCCAAATATTGATTTGATGGATTGATTTACATCAAATTGCTGTGACTGACTGATACATTAGAGTGTAGAACAGCAGAACATTTGTAAATGCTTTTACAGTCCTGGAATGTAAGGAATCAGGAAGATGCTTAATGGGCAACTATAGTTTTGCTATAGTGTAGGGCGGCATTTCATTTTATTCATCATTTATTCAAAAGAAGTATGAACATCTATTTGTCTATGTAAAAAGGGTTCACATGCCCTATTTCACAAATATTTGATTAGTGACATAGAAATAGTACAGATTCTGAAATATTTCCTATTTGGTGTGCATCACAACATTCAATGCGGTCTCAGGCTTTTAGACCTCTGTGCGCTGTTTATACTTTATGTCCTTTTATGGTTTGCAAACATTATTTTTTTACTGCATGTTCAAGGTCAAGTCTATGCCTCTCACAGATCTGAATCTTCCCTTTCGTTCAGCTAACAAGAGAACATGTTTCATCCAATCCTTGAGAGCTAAGGTTGTGGACTTGTGTACACAACTGACTAATGACTCATTCTGGGTCGACAGTCACCACTAAAATAACAATTGGGAGACGTTTGCTTAACAGATGTGATATGCTCTCATTTCAGCTCGGCATGATGCCTTCACCTGTGCCCCACCCACTGTATTTCTGTTTTCATTTCATAGACAGATGACATGTTTTGCTGTGCTTGTCTCTACATGAGGTTGTCTCCAAAATATACACAGAACAGACACAAACGATCAGCAAGCTTTGAACTTGCCGCAACCACCTTCCCCTTGTGGGCCCTGACTTTATGTAACTACTTTGTCTTTTGCTACTGCAGGTGGGTAAGTAGACAAGTAATTTCATGTTTAAGATTAAAAGATGTTTCAGACAGCTGTGAGAATATTTACGGTGTAGCTTAATGTATGGCTCGCTCTCCGTGTACATTGGTGGTTGTTGCATAACGTGTCCAGAGATGTTGTTTTTATCACCATGAAGGTTTATCACCGGTTTAAACAGTATGTGAATGTACTTGGGTATCTTGAGTCTTGGAACTGGTCACTATTTCTTTTTGACCATGTTTAATCACTTCCAACAATTCATTTTAAATGGGCAAATACAAAGTACAAATATTCCACAATCATGTACAAAAAAATGTACATTAGAATGATTTGTTTTATAAAATGGAAAATTGTAGACAAATGGCATTAAAAATGATTTTGACGATTGGAAAATAAGTCACAAATCGACTAAACAGTTGTACAGCAGTTTAATAAAATGGTCAAATCATGCATCTTTTGCATCCTCAACAACTGACCCAAAAGATCAGTAATTGAGTGTTTCTTCGATTTTGGAAACTTTTATATCACAGAGATTGGATTTAATTAACTTTAATTTAATTAAACAGATTTCAGCTTTTCTTTTTGTTACATTAAGGACAATATTTTTACAATTCTTTAATCATTTATATGACTTTATTTTCAATTTTATTTACTTTTGTCCCAGAGCTAGACTTTCAATCTTAAAATATGAAATTTCCTAATAAAAAATATGAAGTGTTAATTGTAAAATTAATTGTATACCTATATCTATCTATCTATCTATCTATCTATCTATCTATCTATCTATCTATCTATCTATCTATCTATCCACAAAACCAGTCATAAGGGTCCATTTTTAAAAAAAATTGAGAGTTATACATCATCTGAAAGCTGAATAAATAAACTTGTTAGGATACGACAATATTTGGCCGAGATACAGCTATTTGAAAATCTGGAATCTGAGGGTACAAAAAAAAAGTCAAAATATTGAGAAAATCGTCCAAATGAAGTCCTCAGCAATTCATATTACTAATGATAATACATTTATATATATATATATATATATATTTACGGTAGGAAATTTACAAAATATCTTAATGGAACATGATCTTTACTTAATAACCTAATGATTTTTGGCATAAAAGAAAAATCTATAATTTTGAGCTATACAATGTATTTTTAGCTATTGTCCAGCGAATTTTTCGCTTCTTGTCGCTTGTGGCTGGCAATTGAGGTTGCTAGTGGGCGTTCCCACTACTGGTTGCCTAGTTACCCCCGTAACCCTCCACTACAGCATATGAATCACGTGCTCTCCACTGACTTCACTCCCATTGGTTGTCGCACGTGAAATTCGCTGCTTATTTGCATAAAGTTGAAGAATTCTGAACTTTTGTCGCTTGACTCGCATCGCTTGACACGCCCACATTCCGTCGCCAACGATCACTGTCACTCGTGTCACCAGAAGTCGCCAGCTCTCCATTGAAAATTAATGGGATTATGTTGCTCTGTCAGTGTGTGAACGGGGCTTTACAGCAGTGTTATCTATGCATTATCTATGCTCAGATATTGTTTAGTCTCACAGAACAGGTTTCTGACTCATAATACAGTAACGCAGATCTATAGCTTTGTTTTATTTTGACTTTCAGAAGCACCACTAATCCTTGATTGCAAATCTTGTTTGCTTATTTGATGTTATAGTGGCGCTCTGGAATTCTTGATTCACATTGGTCAATCGTGGCAGTCAGACAGTACGTTATATGTTTATATATATATAGTATGTATAATGACTTGGAACTGTATAGCAAGTTTAACAAATGTAATTGCTGAGGATTTGACTCGGTCTTGGATTTTTTTTTTCACCTTTTGAAGCACACTGTAAAAAACGAATAATAAAAGATTATTGGAGTGTGTTTTACAAGAAACGACTATTTCAGTGTTTCTACTTCAAGATTTCTTGCTTTCAATGTGTTACTAGCCATTTCCTTGTGTTCATTTGTTATACATTTACTAGCAATTTCGACGTGAAAACTCTTTTAAAGTAAAATTCAGCACTATTTTTTTCACTATATAAAGGAATTTTCCTATCATATGAGCAATTCAAGCTTGAAGCAGCTCTTCATATTTTTACCAGTCTGCACAGAAAACACAAAGCATTTAATCAAATCAAAAACATATGGACATTTCTAAACATCTAATCTAATTTCTAGTCTAAATATTTCTTAACCAAAAACACAGGGAAAGTAAATTAATTACATGAAGCATTCAAACAAACCAATTCACTAACTCGTGAATTAAATTGACCAAAGCTGCATATGAGGGGAACAGAGAAGACCGTTTTGGATATTTAATTGTGGGTTCTATTTACTCAGCTGCAAAGTTGCACATGCAATACAATGAAGCAAATACAACAATGTAGCATTTTGCAACACTACACTGTGGGAAAAAGTACCTTTTGTGCTGGAAAAATTACACTGATTTATGAGCTAGTTATGCTTCTAAAAAAATTGAAGTGTCACTACTTTTAGTTACTGCAAAATGCTCTTATATATATATATATAGAGAGAGAGAGAGAGAGAGAGAGAGAGAGAGAGAGGGAGAGAGATACTGCTTTTAATGAATCACTGCATGGCTTATTGCTCTTTTCGAGTGTCAAATGCGTTTTCCAATCAACATGAGAATGCAATTATCTTTGACAACTCAATCCAACTATTCTAATCAAACTTGTATTTGTGTATAAAGATGATAATTAGCCAGGAAGGAATTAGCACATCTGTCGCATATCACTTTATCTCATATTTGTTGAGGTATGTATGAACAGCTGGGTTCGGCCCTCATGCATAAGAAGTGTACTTCAATGTGTTGATAGTAAAAGTATATTTTCTTAAAAAAGGGACTTGCAGATAATATTGAAGTATAAGGTTTTTAGAGAGCTGTTTCTTAAGACACCTTTAACACTTTTAAAAAGTGCACAGTGTAATAATAATAACTACAACTTTTAAAGTACATTTAAATCATTGTCATTAATAAATCATTTAATAATCTTGTGTAATGCTTTAAATAAGTACACTTTTAATGTGTTGACTAAAATAAATATGAAGCACTTGATTATATATACAGTATCTCACAGAAGTGAGTACACCCCTCACATTTTTGTAAATATTTTATTATATCTATTCATGTGATAACACTGAATGTTGAACTTCCAGTGACCAGTATGAGAGAGTGAGAGCGATAACACCAAATTTAACACACCTGCTCTCCATTCACACCTGAGACCTTGAAACACTAATGAGTCACATGACACCGGGGAGAGAAAATGGCTAATTGGGCCCATTTTGGACACTTTCACTTAGGGGTGTACTCACTTCCGTGAGATACTGTAGTGTGTTATTCAGTTATTACATTTAGAGTTAATATAGTTTAAATCTACTAAATTGCAACTGTGTCGTTATAAACGTGTAATTTCAATTATATTTAAATGCATTAGACAAGAGTCAGACAAAAGATGTCTGACACAATTAGACAAAATGAGGTATAAAGATGTAGCAAAGTCAACTAATTGCTTTTAATATACATTTAAACTTTAATACATTTTCATTTAATTGCAATTAAGTGTCTCAAAACATTACATTCAATTTAGAGCTATGTATATTATTTTAAAGTATATTATGTATGTAATAAGTACTCTTTTGAAAAGTATGTTAAAGTATACTTCGTTTCTGTCCATCGTCCACTATCGTCAAAGATGATTGACAATTAGCATACAGTTTGGATTGGCGGTATGGTTCTGTTCTGGGCAAGAACTCCCTGTGCATCCATGCAGTCTAGCATGGATGAGAGCAGGGAGAGCAGCAATAACCCCCCAGGGTAAACAGAACAGAACCAACATAAATGTATTGCAGATATTGTTAAAGTTCAATAATGTTATGTACACATTTTAGAATCAGTCTGATTCAAAGGAGAATCAGAAGGCTGAATCCTGACTGACAGAGGAGGAGCTGGGGATGGAGGTGGGTAATTAGCTATTGAGCAATGCGAAAACTGCTGAAAATACTGAGGGAGCTTATATATGAATGCTTAGATAGGTGTTGTATTCCTATAGGTAGATGGGGATCAGCTGAGAGTCAGCTGATGCAAGCTTGACTAACGTGACCTGCCAGAACTAATGCTACGCTTGATTTTCACAAAGGAGATCATTGTGCAGGTCCTTTTTTTTTCTCAGAAGCATCATATGTGTTTATCCGTTGATATACAGAGGATGTGCAGTATTCTCATGTGTACAGCAAAGAGCTGTAAAGGTGCAAAAGGAACTATTTGCAGTGTAGTAGTAAGACACCATTCACTTTCAAGTAGCCTAGAAGACTCTGTTCTTTGACCAAATCCACGAATCATTCTGTCAGCCGTCTGGTAGAGGGCTGTGCATGAAGCCATATATATTTCTTGGCTGTCAGCTGTGGTAAATTATGTTACGATGAGCGCAGACAGCCGGAGGTCAAGTTTAAAGCAACTGTTTTGAATAGGAACGGCCACAGTGAAAGATGTTAAACCCATTGAGACTAAGTCAAGAGGAACGAGCACAGCTCTCCTCCCAACAGCGTAACGACAAGAATTTGTGCTTGGCAACCCCATCTCTAATTCCAGAGTGAACAATCAAATTCTGAACAAAGAAAATATAGCATATCATTAACTAAAGCATAGCCATGTGTCAAGTAGAAATTGTTGAATGTCAAGGCTGTAAAACTCCAGCGTTATGGAAAAGACGTTAGTCGGACGTTTTCCCACCAACAATCATTCGGGAATTGAAAAAAAACAGTTAATTATGAACATTGAACAGTGAAAAAAAGAAAACATGATTCAGCTTTATATCTCTCTCTCGAGGCCTTACTGACAATGACAGTTTGGGAGAGTTCATTAGGAGAACTTTAAACTCTGTCACACTTCTGAAATTCACAGGCCATTGAGATGTAATGGGCCACATGGGACAGGAGAGACAAACAAATGTGTTCCCAAAGAACACAAGCCAGAAATCTCTAGCAATGGTAGGCCGAAGGATCAGGAAATTTTGTCTAGGAAACTTTGGAGTTCAATGAAGTGAACTCACAGTTGCATCACATTTGCACATGGTTTTGCACCTGCACCTGAAATCCAGTTTAACCAGGCACTAAAAGCGTTGATATAGTGCTGCATCATTATCAATGGCCATTGCTAGTCTGCAAATATATGACGTTATCAACAGGTGTAATCCATTTTTACTGAATTCCTCCAGTGTATGAGTGTTTAGGCCCCGGTGTAGGTCCATTAATACCAAACGTTTGTTGTTTTGTGAGCTGAGTTTTCACTAAAGCAACTACTGCTAATTTGGAATATCATGGCTCATTTGAGATTAAAGCTGAAGTGCAAGTAGGATTGAATGTCTTGTACCATGTGAAAAAAAAATAGTTTCACAGTTAGCAATCAGCCACTATTTGAATAATCTTTTAAATCCTGCTGTATTTGCTCATCTTCTTTGCATAATTGCACTCAGTGTGATATTCATTGAGTTGTCAATGAAAAATGATTCCTACTTCCTCAATCTCAACCTCACTCAGACTTCAATTAGCAACATCTTAATGAGACATGCCAAAATCTCCTGAAACAAATCCAGTGTATGAGTGTTTAGGCCCCGGTGTAGGTCCATTAATACCAAACGTTTGTTGTTTTGTGAGCTGAGTTTTCACTAAAGCAACTACTGCTAATTTGGAATATCATGGCTCATTTGAGATTAAAGCTGAAGTGCAAGTAGGATTGAATGTCTTGTACCATGTGAAAAAAAAATAGTTTCACAGTTAGCAATCAGCCACTATTTGAATAATCTTTTAAATCCTGCTGTATTTGCTCATCTTCTTTGCATAATTGCACTCAGTGTGATATTCATTGAGTTGTCAATGAAAAATGATTCCTACTTCCTCAATCTCAACCTCACTCAGACTTCAATTAGCAACATAACAGCCTCTTAATGAGACATGCCAAAATCTCCTGAAACAAGTTGATAAAACATTCGCCTTGGGCTTTAAATGTCTATCATTATGAGTTTAATTCAGCCGCTACTGTTCACCCTTTGCTAATTACAGCTTCCTCTCAGAGCTTTAGTGAACAGGGATAGTCAGGTTTGTTCATTTAGAGGACTTCCTGCTCTACAAGGCAGTAGAATGTGCTTTCCTTAAAAAGAAAAGTTCTTTTTATACACACCATGGTAAATGTTTAGCTTAGGCACCAGCAACTACATTTCCTCTTGAACTTTTGCAAACCATAACGTTCATTTCGAAAACCATGTCATTAAATTTGCCTGATAGGAAGTAGCAGTTTGTCTACAATTTGGAAAATGGTTAAAGAAGTAATTTTTTATGCACTAGTAGCTAACAATGTTAAAGAACCAGTCACTACATTTTCACTTAATTGTTTTTCAGAGCACTGGAATAACCACAATTAAAATGTATGTTGTATTTATATATACCAAAAAAATTAATAAATGTGGAACGCTCCCCTTATTTGCTGACTGGCTGATAAACAGACAGTCCCGCCCCAGACTCACGCAAGTGGTTAAGCTGTTACTGTGTTAAAATTGGCTGTGTTTCCCACGCAACGTATCTCGCACAGCTTGATGCGTCATTGGAGAAATTAACTAGCTAGTCACAACTGTTTCCTGAAATCATAGTGACGGTCACACATCTGTTGTTTCAGTATACACTGTAAAAATGTTGTAAGTTAAACAACTAATGATTTTACAAGAAAATCCTATTTCAGTCTTTGTATATCAAAATTTCACATTTAATTCAATGCGTTACTTGCCAAACTTATTAGTAATTTCTGATTGAAAATGGTTTCTACACCAATATTTTTTTGGTTGTTAGTAACGTCATGTGCAGATGGTGGAGTAATAATTTATCATAATTAATGTTAAAATATTATAGTTAATTTATACAAAACAAAAGAAAGCCATTTTTTACTTTACACATTACATTCACGTTATATTTTTAATCACGTTTAAACACTTTACTCCCATATTCATTCAGGATAGGTTTAGACGACAACAACTGTACTAAAAACTGAAACGTTTTTCTTTTGTATTTTTGAGGTTTTGCATACAGACGACAACGTTCACACGGATCTGTGAAAACAATTAAAGTCGCTGTATGATTCATACCTGGCCAGTAGTTGGCGATAATACTTTTGTAAAGAAACACTACTGAGCATCTGAGCACATACTGTAATACACTGTGCATGACGTCACTGTTTTCACAAATTCCCGTTTTTTGTAATTTACATAGAGATGATAACGGTATCATTTTCACAAACCTGCACTTTGAAACTCGTTTTCAAAAATGTGTGTTTTCAGGCCACCAAAACGTCATTGTTGTGTAAATGAAAGTCCAAAACAAATAGAAAGTCTTCCGTTTTTATTCAAGAACGATGTCTTGTAAATGCCTCTTCAGTTGGCCGTTTTCTCCACACCGTAATTTCTCCAAGATGCTGGTGTCCAACGACTAATTCACTATTTTTGTTCCAGGTCGTTTTATTTTATTTTATTCATTGTTCCCTCTATGTATAACACTAAAATGCTAAGCCTGAAATGTATATATATATATATATATATATATATATATATATATAAGTTGGACCTATTACTGTCATGTGTTTTTAATACAAATGCTA
>NW_015505673.1:70318-71144 GCF_001515645.1 Sinocyclocheilus grahami
TATATATACTGTATGTCAGACACTGTTCCGTGTTTTGTATGTGTTTTGCTCCCCATGTGTTTCCATGCCCATATTTGGTCCTTCCCATTCCTGTCCTTATTTGTTCCAGGTGTCCCCTTTTCAGTTCTATTGATCCCAGGTGTGTCTCGTCATCCCAATGTCATGTCATTTGTATAAATAGTGTTCCATGTTATCAGTTTGGCGTCTGGTATTGTGAATGTCTGTATATGTCTACCTCCTTCTCAGCTACGTGTGTTTTCCTGGTTCCCTTGATGTTATTAAAATCTTCTGTGTTGATGTACTCTTCGTCTTGTCGTTCCTCGCTCCGCGCTCCAACACAGTAGCATCGTGACAATATATGGGTCAAAGACGAAAAAGGGTTTAAACATAAAAATAATACTGCTTTAAATTGTTGTTGTTTTCCAAAAAAAACTCAATTTTAAAAGTTTTCCGTTTAATGTAATTGTATTTTTGTTTTTCTGAGCAAAAAATAAATATCATACATTTTCCCCTGATTTACATAAGACACCCACTAAAATGTCATTCAGTGTAACAATCTCGTCAGGCATATTTACAACAAAAATGTATTTATGACATATTAAAAAACTAATTACTTTCACCCCAAATACTAATTAGTTGTTATTTTAATTTTTTTAAATGTGCCACTATCCAAGGTTTTGCCCATTTGTCAGTAAGAATTTTTTACTAATTTAAAACCCAATAAAATGTCATATGCTCCCTTATTCTTTGACATATTTTAATATGTACAGGTCAGAATAAGCATGTTGTTTGGGTTAAGTATATATACATATATATATATATATAT
>NW_015505673.1:71506-72471 GCF_001515645.1 Sinocyclocheilus grahami
ATAAGCGTGTTGTTTGGGTTAAATATATATATATATATATATATATATATATATATATATATATATATATATATACTTAATGTGATGAAAGATATAGAATGTTTTCTTAAAAATCTAATTTCAAATCATGAATAAATATTAAATCATGTGAAGAAAAGAAAGAAATGTAGAGAATTTATTGCATGTTAGCATGCTTATTGTGCCCAAAAGCATGATCTATTTAAGTCTACATGTCATACTAATAAGAAGCTATGTTTCTAACCACAGGTCGAGAGCTGTAGCTCCAAACACACAAGTTTGCTGTTTGCAAAAGTTCATTTTCAGGAAATGCAGAATCTATGTAGTTAGTAGTAATCATAGTAGTTGAACTATGTTCACAACAACGGAACTTGCGACCATTGTTGGCTAAAGATACTGTTGGGAAGTGGACCCCAGGTCGGGATATTCAAACAAACAGCCCACAGTGTTTAAATTTTTTTAGGTAGTCATCTTACCAATGGTTTATTTAAAGATGTCTCTGCATATTAAGCTAGGATATTAGAACATATTTTAACATTTTATATATATATATATATATATAAAATAAATAAAATAAATTATAAACTAAAACGTATTTTATGCAGTGCAATAACAGTTGCATGTATAATTGATATACATTATAATATACATTAAAATGTATATATTATTCATTATTTATTCACTTTTATGATTTTTGAGCCTCTATGTTGTTATTTTTCAGTAGAAGACAAAATGGAGAGATTTTGAAGAATCATAACAAGAATCATAACAGCTCATTTCCATATTACAACAGTCGACAATGGCTACATCTATCAAGCTCAAATAAATAAAATAAATAAATAAACAAATTATATAAATGTGTGTGTGTGTGTGTGTGTGTGTGTGTGTGTGTGTGTGTGTGTGTGTGTGTGTTTTACGCTAGCTAGACTCTCACTATTATGAAGTAT
>NW_015505673.1:91594-121594 GCF_001515645.1 Sinocyclocheilus grahami
ATTTTATATATATATATATATATATAAAATAAATAAAATAAATTATAAACTAAAACGTATTTTATGCAGTGCAATAACAGTTGCATGTATAATTGATATACATTATAATATACATTAAAATGTATATATTATTCATTATTTATTCACTTTTATGATTTTTGAGCCTCTATGTTGTTATTTTTCAGTAGAAGACAAAATGGAGAGATTTTGAAGAATCATAACAAGAATCATAACAGCTCATTTCCATATTACAACAGTCGACAATGGCTACATCTATCAAGCTTAAAATAATAAAATAAATAAATAAACAAATTATATAAATGTGTGTGTGTGTGTGTGTGTGTGTGTGTGTGTGTGTGTGTGTGTGTGTGTTTTAAGCTTGCCAGATTGTCACTATTATGAAGTATCATTCTAGAAAATAGAATATTCTTTTCAAATTCCTTTATGTTCACTGTGGAAGAAATAACAGTATTGAATGTTTAGAATGGTTTAGAATGACATGAGGGTGAGTACAAAAGATATTATCTCTAAAACTATTCCTTATATTCCCATATTATTATTACTATATTATATTAAAATCTTCACAATTCACAATTTCATTTCAGAGTTCCTTTTAGTTAAAGGACTAATTAAAGGGATATAGTTCACCCAAAAATTAAAAATGACACCACGATTTACCTTTTAATGTTTAGAGGGAATAAAAGCTGTTTTAGTATTTACTCATCCTCATGTCGTTCCCAACCTGTTGAAAAATAGGCATATGAACAATTTGAATAAAAATGTATTACAAATGTATTTCGCAGCTGGTCTTTGTCCCCCCATTACTTTTGTCTCTCTCTTTCCACAAAAGAAAGGAAGTAGTGACATTGATGTGTGTAAATAATGACAGAACTTTGATTATTGGGTGAACTAAAAGCAATTCTGGTGTGTATCAGTCTCAGTCTTATATATCAGCAATCAGATGAGTTTACATTCACATAGTTTACCATAGTTTAGGAATAAGATGAATGCATTGTATTGTATGTGTGAAACTGTATACGCATTGCAAAATACATATTGCTGTTGCTACACACACTAGACCATGCATTTGCAGCATTTAGTTAGGAGAGAGGCAATGTTCTGTGCCAACAGGAGTTCTGAAATGTAATTTGGTATTTGAATAACTCTGTGAAGTCTGTCAGACAAATGCTCAGCCATTTCTCATTCTCTCCATCTCATTCTCCCCGTTTCTCTGTCTTCCTCTCTCTCCTTTTGTCATCTGTTGATAAAAAGAGGCCATCTGTCTTTAGCACTGCTTCATTATCTCTGATGTGTTGTCAGCACCTCAGAAGAGCTGTGCGCTTTCACAAAATACAATGTTGACTCTCACAACCAAATCTTTTAACAGGTTTCTAAACCTATTGGCGTGCATTCAGTAAGAAAATAAAAATGTGTCTATTCTACCCTTGATGCTATGTTGCATACTTTGTCAAAGTACAAAAAGTGCAAATAGTGTAGAATGTTTTTTTGTTTTTTAACATTTACAAAAAAAGTAAGATTTGTGAGTCATAATCTCAGAATTCTGATGTGTGAGATAAAGTCACAATTACCTTTCTATTATTATTTTTATTATTATTATTATTAGGCGAAACAGTACATGTAATGCTATACATTTCAAACAGCACATTTTTGTCACATGACCTTACTACATGAATTAATGGTGCCCAGTTATCATATTGGAAATATGTTATTACATGTTATGTAATGTGTGATATGAAGTTATTTTCAGTACAGTCCGTACTAATAATGGGGGAAAAAAAGAAAGAAAGAAGAGAAAATTTGCTGCGGATTTATGTTGCATTTAATTCATCACACTGCAAATTGAAGATTAAGTTGAGCGCATTGCATTGTGGGATATTGTATGCAATCAACACACAATATCATTGCTTAACAATTCGCCTACTTATACTGTGCCCTAAAAGTATGTACTCTTTTTTTGAAGAAAAAGTGCATACTTTTGAGTATGTAGCAGAATAGTAGGCAAGCTCTGAGACATACTACTTCATCATAATTACGTGTTTAACGGACCGATCTGTTGCTTAATTACGTGCTGTCACAGTTTAAAATGCCCTGTCAATCATCTTGTCACAGATAACATCATCCACATTTCATTTCCTACCGTATTGGAGAGAAATGAAGAGGTGTGTTGATCTGCCGAGAACTCTCCTCATGTTTTTGCATAATAATGCTTTTAATAGTTAATGACCAAACGTATCTTTAGAAAAGTTCACAATGTTGCTGCACATGAAATATAACCTGGATAACATTAAATAAATATGTTTTCATCAGGTTAGATATTGATTATTTGTCATTCAAACCCCTTCTCTCGCATATCTGCCATGTTTGTCGTTTTTTTAAAACTTTGTATTAATGTTTGTAGTTCTAATCAAATCCTCATTTAACGCACAATGGGTTATGGGCAGTAACTGTTAGAGTGCTGTTAATGCTGTTAGAGTCATAGGTAGATCCCACAGCATCTGGTTGTAAAAAACACCTACATTTAAATTCTTGAAGAAACTGGATAAACGTTCACAGTTAAGAATGTGTGGGTTTAGGTTTTTAATATGTATTAACTCAATATTACAGGTTTTTAAACTAAAGTACCTTTTAAATGCCTTGTTATCTAACAGCTTCATCTTGTTGTATTGTGTTAGTTTAGGAAAAGCATCTTCTGAAATCTACTGAAGATATAGATATTCATACATGCGTAGCCTATAAGTACATTTGGAGACACACACAGTGTTCTTGCTCTCGGATATTCACGGACCGGCTTTGACATTCCAATATGGCGGATGGCTTACGTATAGCGGTCCATAGAAACAGCCGCTAATAGGGGATCTAGCTGTACATACAGTATCTATGGTTAGAGTGTGAGCGGATCTGCACTTCGAATTTCTACCATCTACCATTTCTAGTAAACCATCCGGGTACCTTTGGAATACTCATTTCAACATACTACGATTTAGAATTTTCGAATTTCAAATTTAATTCCATGTGCTACTTGTCAATTCTTTAAAATAATTTGTGAAATTTACTAGCAATTTCTGAGTGAAAATCGTTTGTACACCAATTTTTTCCCAGTGTACTAGCAAACTATTATTATCATCTGAGTGGGCATGAACACAATCCAATTGTTATATGGTATTTTACATACAGACAGATACATCAAAGTGTTGCTAAAACAAACTGACACATTATTGTGAGAACACAATGATGTCAAAATACTTAAGCGTTAATTAGCACAAACTTTACGCTCGTAAAAAAGAATGAATTGAAGAACGTCTACTTCAGCAGATTGATTCGCGCATAGTACATTTAAGAGCCTTGTTTTATGAGGCTCATTTGTGGCTTTCCCCATGTCATTAAGCATAAATTAAAACTCATATGAAAGCATGCCGTTATTGTAGTTAAGTGGGAGGGAAAAGATTCAGGAATTTCTGTTAAAGGCGAGCTGACATGGAAAGTGGATATTTTAGGCCCTTTAAAGGGATGGTTCACCCAAAAAAGAAAATGTGATGTTTATCTGCTTACCCCCAGGGGATCCAAGATGTAGGTGACTTGGTTTCTTCAGTAGAACACAGATGAAGATTTTTAACTCAAACCGTTGCAGCCTGTCAGTCATATAATGGAAGTGAACGGGAATAACGACTTTGAGAGTCAAAAAAACATACACAAACAAAACCAAATTAAACCCTGCGGCTCGTGATGATACATTGATGTGTAAAGACATGAAACGATCGGTCTGTGCAAGAAACTGAACAGTATTTATATCGTTTTTTACCTCTGATTCACCGCAATGTCCTGAGCGCGTCCTTTGCGCTTTTGCGTCTTCTTTTTTAGCAGGCGCGTGACGCGTCATCATCTTCTTCCTTTACAGCAGATCGCAGACTTATGAGTGTATTACCGCCACCCATCTCTCAAATGGACCATTGACACTCTATCTACAATCTCAATTAGGAGTGTCAATGGTCCATCTGAGAGATAGGTGATGGTAATGCACTTATAAGTCTGCGATCCCCCGTAAAGGCTGTTGAGAACGCGCTCAGGACAGTTTGGACATTGAGGTGAATCAGAGATAAAAAACAATATAAATACTCTTCAGTTTCTTGCACAGATCGATCGTTTCATGCCTTTAAACATCAATGTATCATCACGAGCCGCAGGGTTTAATTTGGTTTTCTTTGTGTATGTTTTTTTTTTACTCTCAAAGCCGTGATTCCCATTCACTTCCATTATATGACTGACAGACTGCAACGGTTTGAGTTAAGAATCTTCGTTTGTGTTCTACTGAAGGAACAAAGTCCCCTACATCTTGGATGCCCTGGGGGTAAGCAGATAAACGTCACATTTTAATTTTTGGGTGAACTATCCCTTTAACTAGTTAACATTTCTCTTACGGTTTTTTTTTTTAGCTTTAGTTTGCCTTAACATTAAATAAAAATATTCAAAGAAGTTGCTTAATAAAAACAGCATGCATAATAATTATATATATTTTTTAAATTAGACAAAGCACCACATGTGTTTGGATTTTGAATGATTTTTTTTGTTTATTCGCAGTGAAAACAAAGAAAATATCTGCTTTTCAATGTGCAGATCAGCTTCCCTCTCAGCTTTCCCTCCTTTTTTTTCCTCTACAGGAAGGTAGACCATGATGTCTTGTGTTACTTTTACCATTAAAATAAACAGAATGGATAACCTCAAACCACTGTAATCTCTCAGAAAAACCCTCCTGTCATCACCAATTTGTTTCAGGTACCACCCTGTAGCCGAGCCTGTGTTTCACGGTCATGTGATAAATGTTAGACGTTATGAAGGTCTGTGAGTGAAGAAAAAGTGTGTTGTGAGCTGCGCAGGATGGAGGTCTTCAGTAAACCATTTTGACCCTCAGTGGCTGCGCTGCACGGTGTGTTTATAAAGGTTTCGCCAAAGGGAGTTCAGAGCTAATTTATGTAGCATTCAAAAACAAAGTGTACTCAGCGCCGCAGGACTAGAGGGCTAGTGGTTGTGTATCAGTTTGATGAGTGTGTGTTTATACATGCCGCACATGTGCTGGTGAGGAGCTCCGTGGCCCTTCATGGAGATTTCTGTACAGGAGAGCAGCAGCGCCATAGCTTTCCAAATAACAATCAAAACATTTTATAATCAGGTTACTTAACATGTGTCAGGGTCAAAAGTTTAGGTCAGAGTCCAAATGTTTCTTCGTGGCAAAGGTTATGAGAGAACATGGTTAATATTTTCAACTCTTTTAAAGCACTTTTTTATACAAAAAAAAAGAGTATTTTAACATTTATAATTGGAAGTACAAAAAGAAGTACACTTAAGCATACTTCTAAAAAGGGCACTTATTATGGAAATAATATACTTTAAAATAATATAATATACTGACCTGAATGACACTTAATTGCATGTTATTTACAATTAAATGAAAACATTTATTTTAGTTTAAATTTGTTGAATGCAATAGTTGAGTTTTAAGTAAAACTCGCTTAAGTATATGTAATTTCATAATTACTTCTATTGTCATTTCTGTCATTTCTTGTTTGAATTGTACAATATGTCATTTAAATATATTAGTAATTACCCATTTGTAATAATGAAGTTGCAATTTAGTACATTTAGTGGCCCTTTTATTTCATTAATATTATATTATTTGCAAGTACAGTTTTTTTTAAATACACTTTTAAGTTTTGAAGTTCACTACAAGTACACATTGAGTACAATTAAGCGCACTTCTTTTTCACTTCACTGTAAGTGCCTCACTCACTTTTTTTTTCTGGAGGGACCAGTAGAAATTTATTTAGTGGTAATCAACATGCTGTTGGTTGAGCTTCACTTGTAATGAACCTGGAATATTCCTTAACAGGTGTGATTTAAAACCTTGCAGTGAATTCTCAAACACAAAGTGCAGCCCACACAATGTGTTTACAACATGCTGATAAACAAGATTTTTAATATTAATATTATTGTTAATGTTATCCCAACACTACAAACTACATTAAATTGTCTTGTTTTATGATTTAGATAGTTATGAAAATGCTGGCGTTCATTCATGGTGTAATCCAGATGCCAGGCAGCACATTACTGGAGGCATTCCCTTCTCCGTGTGTGACAAACGTGTAAGTGAAAGCACAGTGTTAGGTTAGGATAGGTTAGGTTAGGTGGCATCTGGGCAGTATCATGCGTGTGAGAGCTGCCCCAGACGCTAACAACGGGTGTGGCCTCGATTTCAGATCTTATCCTCAGCTGCAAAACATATACAGCCGAACATATACACAGCAAGAGTCATGCATGGCTTTATTGTTTTTAAGCTCTGGTTCCGTCCTGTTTGTTTGCTTGCTGCCATGAGCAGAGCTGCAGTGACAATGAATGCCTGTATTTACTCCCAGATGTGTGGATGAAATGTTAGTGCAGGTTTGCCCTCTAGTGATGAATGGAAATAAGGCACTTTTTATATCTGTGTTTTACTAACCGTTTCAATTACATCTTTAAGGGAAAGCAAAGTTTATGCTAAAAGAAGATTGATCATAACGCACAATCAAAGTGTCTTAATGTTTCAAATCAGTTTTGTGAAAATGTCAAAATATGGGTGAAATAATGCTCCATCGTCATTCAGCATAACAGATACATATATTTATGTAAACATGTAACAACATAATTATTCTGACCTGTACTTAATAAAATAGTATTATATTGTAATTGATTAAAAACTTCTTGCTGACAAACCGGTAAAACCTAGTGGTTTGAAAGATAGTGGCAAAGATTGTTAAAGATTTAAAATGACAATTAATGAGTTTATAATAATAATAATAATCAGAAATGTTTCTTCAGCAGTAAATCAGCATATTAGAATGATTTCTGAAGGATCACGTGACTCTGAAGACTGGAGTAATGAATGCAGCACAAGAATAACATAAACATAATAAACATTTTACAATAGAAAACAACTGTTTTAAATTGTAATAATATTTCACAGTATACTACTGTAATTTTACACAGTATTTTTGACACATTTTAGATTTTATGGTGAGCATAAGAAAAGTCTTAATGTCAGAAACATAAACATATATATGCAAATTATATATGAAAGTTATGTATATTATATTATATTATATTATATTATATTTTTTTGGAGGATGCTTGGGTATTTTTTATGGATAAAAACAAGCATCATTTATTTATTTATTTTATTATTATTATTTTATTTTTTTTTGTAAATGGCCTGTTTTTGTTTTTGACACACGTGCACATCATGCGTGATCAGCTGAAAGCCACGGCGTACAGATTGCAGACCATCTGCTCACTATTCTCTGAAAGTTAAGGGTTGCATTTTAAGACCACGCTTAAAACTGTGAAAACTGCATTTCATGTCCAACCATCAAACCCTTATGAACAATGCATGAGAGCATAGACGTTGTTGAGTGCATTTTGATCAATATCACTATTGTTGCACAATAAACATTATTAATTTGCCTACAAGGAGGTCTATGAGACTATGCCAGCACAGACTTGGCATTGCGCCTGTTCATTGGCTCTACCGTATAAACAGAGTGGCAGTGTTTGGAAACAGGCTTATCTCTCTGTTTCACACTGTACTGGATTTTACAGTAAACGTGATCATAGGCACTGGGTGAGCAGGATCGTGCTTGCGACTGTCTCTAAAGAATTATTTTACAAATGTTGACTTTAAATCAACCCGTTTACTTGGCTCCTTTTGTCACAATACATTTTGTACGAATGTTTCTTATTCATGGTGTAAATATGGAAGAGGCTGTTGTTTGCAGGGACTAGAACTAAATTGCTTTGGATTGCTTTTGGAAAGGATGTTTTGCTTATGAGCTGTGCAGGTAATATTAATCATAATCCAATTTAGTTTGCGTAACAAATTTAGATGTTGTTTATTGTTGGTGATGCAATAATAAGGTCTGTTGGTTACTGAGCTCTCTTTTAAATTAATTCCTTGTTTATTTCCAACTATATTAAAGCTTCAATATGTGGCATTTTTGATACAATTCAGAAAGCTCAGCCTGATGGATGGTTTCTAATGAAGCACTTTCTAGTGTGTGGTTTAGATGGAGCAGAGGTCTCATTACGAAGTGTCAAATATCACACGTTTAATGGAATGTCGTCACGTTAGGTGGTTAAACGTTGCAGGCAGCTGAAGTGACTCATGGTCTGGGTGAGCATAGAGCGTAACCCTGACCTTTCTGTGGTTTCAGAAGTATTTTTGTCCCATTCATTTTGTCCGTTTTTATATATATACAAAAAAACAGCTCAGCTCAGAGGTGATTCACAATATTGCAAGCTTAATTTAAAGCATATAAAAAAGTTAAGCAGTACAAGACTTTTAGCATTGCAAACTAACTTAAATTAAAAAAGTATGATTTGAAATTAATTTATAACAATATACAAAAATATCAACACACAGTCTTTTAAGAGCCTTGACTTACTCCATTCTATCATTACCAATGCTTTGGAGGAGTATTGTAGTTCTTCACCAGCAATGTTGCACTTAAACTTTAAAACTTAAAAATGTTCTATTTATTTACTTATATATTTAAGTAACTAAAATGTCTAACTTCTGAAGCATGTAGAAGCATGTAGAACACGTTTAACAACCTCCACTTTTCACGAAAGGTTTAAACACTACATTATCGTTACAAAACAATTTCTCTGAGAAGAGTACATTTCTGTTGTTGCGCAGTGTTAATCAGAATCCACTCACTGCTCAAAACACTGGAGTTTTGTTCAGTGCTGAGTTCTGCAAGCTCATGAATCCTCTCATTATAACAAGCTCCTATAAACTCCTATCATAAACTCCTAATTTGCTGCTTATTAATAGTTAGTAAGGTATTTGTTAAGTTTAGGTATGTTGTAGGATTACGGGATCTAAAATACGGTCATGCAGAATAAGGTATTAATATGTGCTTTATAAATACTAATAAACAGCCAATATGCTAGTAATATGCATGCTAATAAACAAGTAGTTAATAGTGTTACCAAATATTTCCTGATTTTGATCTATTTCGTCAACAAAAATAAAGTGTAAAGTATCATTTCAGTTATTCAAATCATTTAATATTTCTATATTCAAAATTGTATAGTTAAAACATTAATTTCAACATGAATTTATGAACTTACCTGCACTCATGCCACCTCTGAGCTTCATTAAACATCATAATACACCTGCATGCCACTTTTGTGTTCTTCTCTGTAGTGCAAATGAATTTTGTTAATACTGATTTGATTTGATTGGCAGCTTATTCTTCTTATTCTACTTGTTCTTTATCTGTTGTTTTAATTAGAAATAAATACATTTTTGAATTTGACACAAAAGATGACATATTTTTAATAAAGTTAGGAAAAATGGCATTACAAATGTAAAAGAAAAAAAAAAAGTTTTAAATGCCCCTGTAAATCACTTTAAGGAGTCAAACATCACCTTGTAATGGGAAGGCTAATTTTTGTTATTGATCAGAAGGTGCTCCTAAAAAGAAAAGTGTAGAGCCTTTTATTTTTATGTATGCAGCTTTGAAGATTACATTCAGCCCACTGAATGCGTATACTTGAACGTTAAAGAGCCATGGTATGTGTGTGTTTTACAGAAAGCAGCAGACACACAGGCCAGTCCTGATGGCAGGCGCTTGGGGGTCAGCCTGCACTGGACTCTGGCTCTAGCAGCCCACTGGGCCCTCACTTCAACTCTGAACACTTCACAGGTCAGTGAGCAGAGATATGTACTGTATACACTCACACACTGGTATGGAGTGCATGTTTGAGTCAATATATATTTTATTATTATTATTATTATTAATTTAAATTGATAATATTATTCAGCAGGCATGCATAAAATTGTTCAAAACTGACAGTAGAGACTTTTCAAGACAATCGCAATTTTTAACTATTTTATGTTTTGGCAAATTAAATGAGTTTATCAAATTCCGTAAGTTAAATTAATACGTTTTTGTATGATCTGATGGTTATGTTTACGGGTGGGGTTAGGGGTAGACCTTCATTATAAAACTACATTTACAACAATGTACTGAAAACAGAAATGTTTTTCCTTCATGCTTTTTTTAAAGTTTTGCATACTGTACAGTCGATAATGTTGTCAAAGTGATTTCCATTCATAAGGATCCGCGAAATTGACTAAAAGTGCTGTATGATTCATGCCAGGCCAGTAGTTGGCGATGTCGCTTTAACACTACAGAAACACTACGCACCTGCGCACATCCCTATAGAAAACGCTGATGTTACCATTTTCACAAATTTGCAATTTTGTCATTTACACAGAGATGATAACGGTATCTTTTTTTATAAACTTACACATAGAAATCCGTTTTCGAAAGCTTGCATTTTCAGGCACCCAAAACAGTGTTGTGCAAACACCCCCCAAAACAACATATGTTTCGATAGATTCAAATCATTCAAATTTATACAAAATTGACTTCGTAAAATAGTAATTTTTCCCATTAAATAGACTTTTACATTCTTAGAAACATCTGTTTTAAATAAATGTTGTTCTTTTGAAGTTTAGGCATTAATGATACGAAATTTCTTAAGTAACAAATCAGCATATTAGAATGATTTCACGTAGAAGGATCACGTGACACTGAAGACTGGAGTAATGATGCTGAAAATTCAGCTTTGCACCACAGGAATAAATTACATTTTAAAATATAGTCAAATAGAAAACAGTTATTTTAATTTGTAATAATATTTCCGAAATTTTACAGTTTTTGAACGGTAGTGTAAATGTAATTAAAAGTCATTTCATTTTAATTTAATTCAACCTAAACAAATGTCTTGCTTTAAATATGTCAATTATTTTGGTTCCGTAATAGTCATTAAAATAATCTCAACATAAAAAAAAAAATGCTTAATTTTCTTTATTTAAATTTTTTGTATTTTTTTCCTTAAGATTTTTGGGTGAAATATGCCCTGGACAGGTTTTCGAAAGCTTTCGTTAAATTCATACAGATGTCAGATTCTTCATGCATAGCTCAGTAATATGCTCCATATGAGCAGTTCTTTATTCCTGCTGCGATTTTAAACCGCCAGGCCACCTTACTGACAGAAAGCAAACTGTTTCTGAGAGATGCTCATGTTGTTGATTGTCTTAAATGTCTCTTTGCTAGCAGGACGAGTGCCCATGAGGTCGTTGACACTGGTCCTGCTCGTCCTGATCAGCGTCCAGGCTGCACTCATCATGGGAGGCCACACCCAGGCGCAGGGGCCAGCCAATCAGCACGCAGCAGCACATCACTCACCTAGGCCTCGAGGCCAATCCAAGCAGGACTCACACTACGATGACCTAATCCCCAACGTAGACCCCAAACTCTTCAACAAGCGCCGTTACCGTTCACCTCGCGTACTGTTTAGCGACGTGGTACCTACGGAAAATGATACGGGGAGCCCCAGGCGCCCGCGTGTCCGGCGGAAGGCGAACGACTTCTTGCATCGTGGTGAGTACTCAGTGTGCGACAGCGAAGAGCACTGGGTTGGCAACCTGACCCGTGCCACAGACTTAGCAGGCAATGAAGTCACGGTGCTGCCACACGTCCGCATCAACAACGTCGTAAAGAAGCAGTTGTTCTACGAGACCACATGTCGTGTGTTGAAGCCCATCGGGGCTCCCAAGCCGGGTCAAGGAGCCAGTGGCGTTAAAGCTGGAACCTCTAGCTGTCGTGGGATCGACAACAAGCACTGGAACTCTTATTGCACCAACACGCACACCTACGTGCGGGCGCTAACGTCCTACAAAAACCAGATCGCCTGGAGGTTCATCCGAATCAACGCTGCTTGCGTGTGCGTCCTCAGCCGCAACTCATGGAGGCATTGACTGACTTATTGACTGGTGTCTCAGCCAATCCACTGCAGCCTCCTGTCATAAGCCCCGTCCATCCGTTATTAATAATAACAGCCGTACTGCCAATGTCGGTGATCCTAGACTCCGCCCATTTTCTGATCTCTTTATGACATCGCAACCCAGTCCCCTCCTACCCTACCTCACTCTGTAAATTATTGGTCATTTAAGTTATGAGGACTGCATGACATATTTATATAGTTTATACAGTCAGAATATATATATATATATGTGTGTGTGTGTGTGTATATACAGTATACATAAAGCAAGCTTTTGTTGTGTTGTTGATGCTCTTATTTATTAAACACCTCACTTCAGTATGTCAATGCAAGACTGCTTCTGTTGTAATTTCATTCAGTATTCTCATTAAAACGTACTTTCCACAAAAGCAGTTAATTTAGTGCAAATAACCTACCCCATCTAATGGAAAACGTGACTATTTTACGATTTTGTATTAATTCGTACGACAAAAGCAAGCATGAAGGTCCAACTAGGAATGAGATTGAGTTGTGCACAAATTACGAGCTACGGACTACCATAAGACTGTGTTGGAAGAACTGCATACAGAGCTGCATTTAACCTTCCTTTTGTGGATAATTTCTCTCACACTTTAAAAAGTTACCGAAATGTAAACTTTAGGTACATATAAATATGTTTAAAGTAATAAAATGTACATTTGAGGTACTTATATCTGAGGTGTAAGTAGCATTTAGGGGTAAATAAATGTACAAAGATGTACCTTATAGCTTTCGTACCTTAAGGTATTGCTCCAGAGTAATTTTCATAAATGTTATACCTTTACAAGATCAAAGTTTGAAAATCACCCCTTGATGGAGTGTTTTACAAGTAGGACACTTTTTTCAAGGTGTGGAAAGAGTTGATGCTTTTATCAACGCAATTTAGATCCATTGCTAGTAGCAAATGGCATATTGGCCATTTGAGCTACAGGAACACTGTCAGAATGTACTTCACATCGTGGCTGCATCACCACCTCGGGTGTGCATTATTTTCTAATAATTCAACGGCCTGTTGTGAATTATTCTGTTTATACTACGGTTACCACACCTCACATTCAACAGTTCACATTAACCATACTTCAAAGACTTATGAAATTGCATATAACGATGTACTAAAGTCCTACTTAATTGGGTCCAAAAAACACACACACACTCAAGTTCAACTAAAAGTGTACTTTTTCACAAGGGTCTAGTTTGAACCAGGAATTAAATTCCAGAAATTATTGCAATGCACCATGCAACTCATCCAGGGTGTCAGTATTTGTTAGCTTTAGCCGTTAGCCCCTACCAAAGCTAATCGGTTGCGTTGCACTGATAGCAGAATTCCGGTCGCATACTTCCAGAACTGTTTGTGCTAGCCAAGAAACAATTGAGATGAATGAAAATGCTAACAGGTAGCCTTCTAAGTACTTTAAACCCTAGTTAAATGTAAACAGCTGAGCTAAAACGTTAATGCTATTCATTTGAGAAGTAGTGGTAATGCAAATCTAGTAATGGGATATGGAATATGAAATATTTAATGTCTCATTTGGAAAACTATTACAGATGCCATGTAAGCGTATCAGCTTTTGGCAATGTCCTTTTTTAAAGCTGACCTAGCAAGACATCATCTCATCTATTGTAGCATTTGATCCAATGTAAATGAAAGAGAGTTGCCGTTTATAATGCACAGCAACAACTTTTTTTCTTGTTCAATGTCGACAGATGTGTATCATAAGTTCATCCACTGACGTAGAGTTGGCACTCAACAAAAGCATCTCCCTGTCTGTTTCCCGCTCAGTGATGGATATATTGTCTGGAACCGGCTACTAAGGGACTAGCTGGGATTCCTCGAGTTCTGTTCTTTCCAGTCCATGTTGGATCATAAAAAAGGGCTCAAATAAATGAAACTAAACTTGCACTCATGGTGCAATCATCCGTGTGAGGTGACCTGGAACGTCTAGCAGACATTTCAGGCTAGAATCTCGCTCTGGGATCTCGGGTCGCCTCCAGAAGATAAACAATGGGAAAGACAGATCGGCATTAGTAAGTGCAACTAAAACCATGAAGGAGACCATGTGTAAAGCACAGCAGCTGTCTTGCCGGGGGTGAGGTGCACACTGCACGGCATCTGGGATCTTGTATGGGCATCGTGAATTAATGAAGCTCCTGGCAGCGGTTCCTGAGAGAGTGTCCTGACTGAACCTCTGTCCGTGCAAGAAGGTGTTCATGTCTTATGGTTACAGAGTTCAGACAGAGACAGAAGACCATGGGAGAGAATATGTGTGTGTGGGGCAGGTGACCAAATGTCCTCTAATGATTATAAAACATGAAATCACCTACATTGGGGGACCGTCCAATAGTGTGCTTGATAAAATGTCTCAGTTAAAATCTAAAAATGCCAAAAGGTTTATACAAAGCATAATGTTTTTCCATAATTTTGCCAGATTATTAACACAATCAGTTGATTCAACATTGTTAGTTAATTAATCAGCTGATGTTATTCAATGTTAAATGCTTTTTAATTATATCATCCAAATGTTTTGGGTTGGTATGATATATATATATATTATTTTTATTTTTTTTTTTTTGAAAGTTTCATGCTCACCAATGCTGCATATATTTGTTAAAAATACAGTAAAGCACAGTAATATTGTGAAATATTTTTTTACCATTTAAAAAATGGTAAACGTGAATATATTTTAAACGATGTAATTTATTCCTGTGATTTAAAGCTGTATTTTCAGCATCATTACTCCAGTCTTCAGTGTCACATGATCCTTCAGAAATCTGATATGCTGATTTATTTATTTATTTATTTTCAGAATTATTTGATCATTCAATTTCATTTTTGATCAATTTAATGTGTCCTTACCGAATAAATATATTTCTTTTGAAAATGCTAACAGGTAGCCTTCTAAGTACTTTAAACCCTAGTTAAATGTAAACAGCTGAGCTAAAACGTTAATGCTATTCATTTGAGAAGTAGTGGTAATGCAAATCTAGTAATGGGATATGGAATATGAAATATTTAATGTCTCATTTGGAAAACTATTACAGATGCCATGTAAGCGTATCAGCTTTTGGCAATGTCCTTTTTTAAAGCTGACCTAGCAAGACATCATCTCATCTATTGTAGCATTTGATCCAATGTAAATGAAAGAGAGTTGCCGTTTATAATGCACAGCAACAACTTTTTTTCTTGTTCAATGTCGACAGATGTGTATCATAAGTTCATCCACTGACGTAGAGTTGGCACTCAACAAAAGCATCTCCCTGTCTGTTTCCCGCTCAGTGATGGATATATTGTCTGGAACCGGCTACTAAGGGACTAGCTGGGATTCCTCGAGTTCTGTTCTTTCCAGTCCATGTTGGATCATAAAAAAGGGCTCAAATAAATGAAACTAAACTTGCACTCATGGTGCAATCATCCGTGTGAGGTGACCTGGAACGTCTAGCAGACATTTCAGGCTAGAATCTCGCTCTGGGATCTCGGGTCGCCTCCAGAAGATAAACAATGGGAAAGACAGATCGGCATTAGTAAGTGCAACTAAAACCATGAAGGAGACCATGTGTAAAGCACAGCAGCTGTCTTGCCGGGGGTGAGGTGCACACTGCACGGCATCTGGGATCTTGTATGGGCATCGTGAATTAATGAAGCTCCTGGCAGCGGTTCCTGAGAGAGTGTCCTGACTGAACCTCTGTCCGTGCAAGAAGGTGTTCATGTCTTATGGTTACAGAGTTCAGACAGAGACAGAAGACCATGGGAGAGAATATGTGTGTGTGGGGCAGGTGACCAAATGTCCTCTAATGATTATAAAACATGAAATCACCTACATTGGGGGACCGTCCAATAGTGTGCTTGATAAAATGTCTCAGTTAAAATCTAAAAATGCCAAAAGGTTTATACAAAGCATAATGTTTTTCCATAATTTTGCCAGATTATTAACACAATCAGTTGATTCAACATTGTTAGTTAATTAATCAGCTGATGTTATTCAATGTTAAATGCTTTTTAATTATATCATCCAAATGTTTTGGGTTGGTATGATATATATATATATTATTTTTATTTTTTTTTTTTTGAAAGTTTCATGCTCACCAATGCTGCATATATTTGTTAAAAATACAGTAAAGCACAGTAATATTGTGAAATATTTTTTTACCATTTAAAAAATGGTAAACGTGAATATATTTTAAACGATGTAATTTATTCCTGTGATTTAAAGCTGTATTTTTTATTCTTTATTTTCAGAATTATTTGATCATTCAATTTCATTTTTGATCAATTTAATGTGTCCTTACCGAATAAATATATTTCTTTTAAAAAAAAAACTTTTAAATGGCAATGTGTGTGTGCATGTATATACAAAATAATTATACAAAAAAGCATCTAATATTAACTATAAAACTAACAACAATGAATTAACGGAAAATAACAATGAATTCTTTTTTACAGTCAGAGTTATATAAAAAAAATGTCCTGGACCGGAGCTCACGCTATTCCTACGTCATCCGCTGGAACGCCACATACGACGGTAAGCGGAAGCTAGAGATCACAGTTAATAACGTTTTAAATATGAATATTATTCTTACACAAATGCATCGCTTCACTTCAGAAGGCCTTTATTATCAACCCACCTTATTAACTAAAAGAACCTTATTGTAAAGTGTTACCAATAAGTTATATACATTTACAAAATGAGTTTTACAAACAATAAGTATTATTTAATAATATGCATGTGCAACAGAAAGCTACTGAACTTGAGGGCATGCTGGCATAAAGTCCTCTTGCACACAAGTAGTAAATAGCTGCAGATACTGTAAGTACAAGCAAAGCACCTTTCCAGCTTCTTATGTAGGTGTCAATGTCACTATAACTGGATTAAAGCCATTCAAAGCAAACTCACTGAAGTGCACCTCAGAAGTCATTGATAACATGCCGTACGAGTTCAAAATGTGTTTGAACTGGAAAGACTGTTGCGGCTGCAGAGGCCGCTGTCAGAGTTTCAGTGTCACGCGCAACAATAGCATGTATTAGATATCATAAAGACTGCCGAAAACACATGTGCCAGTCTCATTTTCTTTTCCTGTGAATATTGTTAAACTGGAATTATGTCATGCCAAGACTTGTCTTTGATATGAGAATATCTGACAGACATTCCTTGTGATGCCTCAAGCGTGGGTAACTTTAACAAGCTTGTTACAGTCGTGTACAGGTTTGGGTAAGCAATTGGTTACATAATAATATGTGACTATATCCTATAGTTTTCTATCATCAAAAGTGCCATTGTCTTGAATGTCAGCAGAAACAGTTTAGACTTAAAATGTTTAACAATGCTTATCATAAGGAAAGCAAACTGCTTTCGCTGCTCAGTGTTTGTTGATCAGAGTTTGAAGTCTACGATTCCATGTAAATAGAGTAAGTGCACCATCTTGTGTTCAAACGTATGAGGTCTCTAAAGTGAAAAAAAGTGAAAGTGACGTGAGGTCAAGTATGGTGACCCATACTTAGAATTAGTGCTCTGCATTTAACACACACACACACACACACACGGAGCAGTGGGCAGCCATTTATGCTGCAGCACCCAGTTGGGGGTTCAGTGCCTTGCTCAAGGGCACCTCAGTCGTGGTATTGAAGGCGGAAGAGACCTACAATCCCTGCCAGTACGAGACTCAAACCCGCAACCTTTGGGTTATGAGTCCGACTCTCTAACCATTAGGCTACGATGTCAAATGTCAAATGACAGATCAAGAAAAATAAGAAAAATGCTCATCATTTTCAGGTCAATTAAGCATATTTTATATACATAAAATAATAACATATTTAATTATTTATTAAATGTTAATAATTACATATTTAATGTAATTATTTTATAATAATAACACCTAAAAATAGACCAGAAAACCATATTGGCTGCTCGCATAAAACAACATATTCCTGATCCAACAAATCCATCTCTCTTTGTACCACTTTCTCTAATATGTCAGCTAATTAAACGAAATTCAGTTGTATTTTGGGCATATCAATTTAACTTTACTATTTTGAAAGTACTAAACTATAACCCATCTCAACAGTCACTGAGGAGTTTTTTTGTTAATCTTCTTTGTTAATAAAAGAAGCTATCAACCCATTTATTTAATTGATAAATTAATATGAGAAACTGTTTTCAGACACTTCATACTTTACAGAGGAGTTACATTAATATATTTATATGAATATAGATTATATTCTTCCAGTCTAACTTTCATGTGTAAATATTTTCAGTATTTGTGGGTGAACTCTCCTTGTAAAGGAGAGAAGTGTTTGTTAAAAATGGTCCAGTCAGAATTTTCTTATATTTGTTGATCTGATCCTAAATATAAAGGTCTTCACTCACAGTTCAAGCAGGCCGGCCTCCAAATGTGAGTTCACTGGTAATACAGGACAGATAATGTTACTGATTTGTTCCTGAAATGTTTAATTAGGTTTAGCTTCCATTACCAAAATGTTAGGAATTAAAATCTGCTGCTGTGATACATTTGGTTTGAAACTAATGCTGAAGGGAACAGTAGCAGACATTGGACCCCTGAGGGCCACCCAGGAGAAATGTTGTCTACAAAAAGGATAGCACAAAATAACACACACACACGCACACAGCGGCACATCATTACGTGATTATCTTCTTTCAAGTCTCTTGAGGTTAACAGCACATCTGCTCATATCGTTCTGTTGTCCCACAAGAGACAAGTGCCTCCTTAGAGAAACATGCAAACGTTCTTCTTCAGAGTGAGAGGCAACATAGAAAATATATACTAGTATTCTGGCTTCAAATTCACTTCATCTTGCACAAATTAGCACATAGAGATTATGTAATCGGTCAATGAATCGGACAAAATGTCTTCCCATGACCCCCATTTACACCCAGTGTATTCTAGACTCTTCTGTTACAGAAATAAAGGCGTGACTCTCAAAGGACGGAGCTCAACTGTTGCCCTCTGTCTTCCCCCTCTCTCTCTCTCTCTCTCTCTCTCTCTCTCTCTCTCTCTCCGGTTGCCAGGATATGGATATGGCTTTTTGTTGCCAGGATACAGCCCCATCATCCTCTGGGATAAGTGCTCTCAAAGGAAGTAAGTAGACTTCTCTGGGACCTACATAACGACGGTTTAACAGTGCGTCCTTGAGTGCTCAATGTTTTTAGGAGATATCTTGTGCTTTTAAAATGTAGCCTACTGAATGTTTATATTCTTTAGCCAGATGCCACACTGACCTTCGGATTATTGGGACAGTGGCTAAGATGAATTTGAGAATTAATATTCATCCTCTAAATTAAATTACATATTAATAAAGCAATCAATGAGTTGTGGTCCTTTATTAGCAGGAATGTGAATATTGTGGCGAAATTTCGGGGGCAAAATGGGTCCATTGTCTTTACAGTAGTGGGGTCAAAACAACCCAATAGCTGGGTGTGTCCCTTTTTAACCCAGCATTTTTTAGAGTGTAGCGATGCGTGCCGTGAAGCATACCTCGCACAAAGTCACTTTAAAACCAAGCACTTTTTTGTTGGTCACCGTTCGCTCTCACGTGTTTGTTCGAATTCCTATTCACAGGACTGTATTTCGCCCAAGAAATTTCTCCGAACAACTGTAAATGTGACCCCACCTCAAGCCTCCCTTACTATTTAAAAAATATATAGCCTATATATATTAAGTTAAAATGAAATTGAGCCTTTTCTGAGAAGTTATTTGTGTAACAAGGCAGCACCATTGTTTGCTATTGCGTTTACAAAACGGTTAAATAAACAATAAGTTGATAATGAGACTCACATTTTTAATAGGCGCCTACATCCAGGCTGCAACACTCAGTAACAGACAGTAGTGGTGACTTGTTCTTGAATGATTCAGTGTTTTTGAAAATATCGTTGAGTAAATGATTCAATTATTCATTCATAAAGACAAAATTGTTTAGTTACTGAAAGTTACTGAATCAGGGTTTTTGAGTAAATGATTCAAATGACTCACAGTCTATTGGTTTAATGACGTATAATGCAGAAAGAGTCACTGAGGGCCTGTCCAATTTGTAATGGTGTTCGCATTTTTTCTATAAACAACATATCTTACAACAATGTAATAATAGTTACAATTAGCCTAAATATCAAAATATAAAAAATATGTATAGTTAGTTAGTTTTATCTATTTTTTTATATATTTATATTAGAATTTTATATAATTATATTTGAATTTGAAATGATTTATTTAGAATTTGATATTGGCCTACAATAAACATAACCTCAATATAAATGACAACACGACAAAAAAAAAACACACACACAATAAAAGTGTATTCGTACAGTAACATATAGACACCGATACACAAGGTAAGCATCTAGGCCTATTGTTATTTTCTTTCAGTATTTCTCTATAATATTTAAGAAATCTTAGGGTTTTGTCTGGGATTTTAGAAAAGAGTTTAATTAAATTTTAAGAAGAGGAAAAGATGGAATACCATTTAAAATGTTTTGCTTATGAATGAAAAATGTAAGATATGTATACATATTGTGTGAAATGAGAAAAGTATCAAGTAGATATTACAAAAAGTAGCTTTAGAAAGAAATATTTTATTTGATAACATATTTTTTACACATAAACGTTTAGGCTACAATGGCCTAACATGAACTATGAAACATAAAGATAATTTGAGAAATATAACATACAATGTAAGTCATAACCAAAGCAGCAAAGTTACCAACATTCTTCATTATTTTCTTTTATGTTCCATAAAAGAAAGTAAGTGATACAGGTTTGAAACAACATGAGGGTGAGTAAATGACGACAGAATTTTTCTTTCACTTTTTCTTTAATTAAATTATATACTAAATAATAAACTAAAACTGCCAGTACGTGGCGGTAAATGTCTTTATGAGTAAGTCATTGAGTCATTCATTCATTCGATTCGTTCAAACTGCGGATTCATTCAGGAATGAATCACCGCTGTCTGTGTTGATCGGAGACGCACAACAGTTCTGCTGTGGCTTTATAGGTAGGCTACTATTTTCTTACTGAACTGTTGTATAAAATCACATTTGCACTCGTGCTATTCGGGACAGCACTCCTGTGATCGCTCTCTCGTTATTTTTACATAACCTTTTCATTAAATTAACACGCTATAAAACGACAGCCCTAATCATTAAAATAAAAAAAAATATTTTAAACTAAATATTGGCAAATTCAAACTGTTAGAACTTTTGATTACCCAATGGGTAAAGTTTTACAGAGGTTCATTTACACATTTAGATTTTCAATACTTTGCTCTTTAAAATAAACTAAATGTCTGTTATGTAGTTTCTAACCATATGTGCCACACATGTCATGAAAAGTGAAGCCAAAAAAATTTTTTCCGCTGGTGGCTGGTTGCAGTATCGGTCATAAACCCCGCCTGCTCCATGCATTGCTGGATTACATGAAAATTATAATCTGTTACTGATTCCAAATTAGGCTACATGACAGAAACTGTAGCTAGTAACGTAATCTATTATATCACATATTTTAGGTAATATAATTAGACTACTTTTTGATTGCTTTTAAATTACTTTTGACGCAACTCATATTTATCACATTTAAATAGGATAATCGTGTTCCATAGAAAATGCAAAGAGAAAGAAAATATATTCCATTCATTGTTATTAACAGCATGAAGTGCATTAAACATTACATTAAGGCAAGGTTTCCCAAACTGGGGTTTGTGAAGGAACATCTCAGTTACGTATGGTAACCCTCATTCCCTGAAGGAGGGAACGGAGACGTCACGTCGCATGACCAACGAATTGGGATCTCTTTTAGAGAGACCAATCTACTTCGAGTGTAAACTAAAAGAGCCAATGTACATTGGCATGCGATTATTGCATCCAGCTGCTGCTGATCACAGCGTGAGTATAAGTAGGCAGCAGATGCAGCGCATATTCAGGTTTTCGCTGAGGAGCCGAGTCGGTGACCCGGCCGCTCAGCGGTGGTACAGGAGCTGTGGCGACGGGACGTGACGTCTCCGTTCCCTCCTTCAGGGAACGAGGGTTAACATACATAACCGAGACCGTTACCTTTCAGTTGGTCACTCTCGACGTCACGTCGGATGACCGACGAATTGGGATCCTACCAAAAGGCCACAGCTACTGCCCCTTCCAGTGTCCTGTGGAAGCCACCTGCGCCCCTATTTTTGGCGTAGGCCAGGGCTTCACAAGAGGACAAGCTACTGCTACTATGGCACTACCCAATGAGTAAGACTGGATAACACTGGGAAACGTACCCGTTCTACTTGGAACAGGGACGTTACGGAAGCTCCAACCTTCCCAAAGGAGGTTTCGGAAGCAAATACACATATGAACATTCCTTAGGTGCATATGGAAGAATGAAGGTGATTGTAACCCTCTTGGAATGGCAGAAGTCTGACGGGGAAACACAGGCTCGAAGCTATACCATGGACTTTATACATATGGGATCCACTTAGGTCTTACATATGGAACCCAGCCTTCTACCGGTTCTCGAGTATTCAACAAGTGAAGGCCTGGCGCCGGACGCTCCGCCACGTCTGGCTGCCGAGGGGACGGAGGAGCTCAACAGGGTCTACTATATGGACTCTCTGAAGAACGTGTTAGGGGTCACCCAGCCCGCAGCTCTACAGATATCCGCCAACGAGGCACCACGAGCCAGCGCCCAGGAGGACGCAACACTTCTAGTTGAGTGAGCTCGCAACCTGAACAGGCAGGGCACACCCTGTGCCTGAAAAGCCAGGGTGATCAGGGTGACCTGGCAGACCAGCTAGGCCTGTGAGCACTAGAGTCAGGTCCCAAGAGGGTATAGAGGGGGGCCGTGGAGGATTCAAACCAGCTGGACCGTCTGGGGATGGAGTCGCCATTCTCCCTGGAGCGCAGCTCGGGACAGCTCGTCGGCTGCCCGGTTGAGCAGCCCAGGAATGTGAACAGCACGACGCGACCCCTGACACTGCAAGCCCGTTGTACGTGGCCCCCCAGCTGGTGGTTGAGGCATCCGTGCAAACCACAGCATGCCTGGAGACCTGCTCTAGGGGCACTCCTGCCCAGAGGAACGCAAGGTCTGACCACGGGGTGAAGGTTTGGCGGCAGGCTGGTGTAACTTGGACCCCAGAAAGTGCCGCGTTACCACGCCCACCTCAGGACTCGGCCATGAAGCCAGTGCTGCAGCGGTCTCATATGGAGCAGCCCCAGCAGCGTGACTACCGCCGTAGCTGACATATGCCCCAGCAGCCTCTGAAACTGTTTCAGTGGGACCGCCATCCTGCTCTTGAATGTATTCAAGCAGTTCAACACCGACTGAGCACGTTCCTGCGTGAGGCGTGCTCTCTGTTTGACCGAGTCCAACTCCATACCGAGAAAAGAGATCCTCTGCGTCGGGGAGAGTTTGCTCTTTTCCCAGTTGACCCGAAGGCCCAACAGGCTGAGGTGTGAAAGTACCAAATCCCTGTGTTCGCACAACTAATCCTGAGACTGAGCGAGTATGAGCCAATCGTCGAGGTAGCTGAGAATGCGAATGCCCTGTTCTCTCATGGGAACAAGGGCTGCCTCCGTAACTTTCGTGAAGACACGGGGCGACAGGGACAGCCCGAAGGACAGGACCTTGTATTGGTATGCCCGCCCCTCGAACGCAAACCGCAGGAATGGCCTAGTAGTTTTTACTTCTCTACGTAGAAGGTCAGGAGCAGAACGATAGAACCGCTCGGCTCCGAAGCGTAAAGCTGAATATGTGCTGCATCTGCTGCCTACTTATACTCACGCTGTGATCAGCAGCAGCTGGATGCAATAATCGCATGCCAATGTGCATTAGCTCGTTTAGTTTGCGCTTGAAGTAGATTGGTCTCTCTAAGCGAGATCCTAATCCGTCGGTCATCCGACGTGACGCCGAGAGTGACCGACTGAAAAGGAACTGTAGGTTGTTTGTGAATTTAATGAAAAGTTAATAATTTGTTGAGAAAATGTTGAGAAAACACTTTTTAAAATTTAAATGACTTTTGTAAATCCAGTGGTCAAATGCCGTGTGGCTTCTCAATTTTCTGTTATAAGTATAGCCACAAAACTGACAAAAAAAAGTATTTGTGTGAATGTTCACAAACCTGGAAGACTTAGGCTATTTTAGAAAGGTAAATTTAAAAGATGAAAAACAATTAGGGCGAATCAATAAATTATGAATAATGTATTGCTATTGTGTGAACATTATATAATTATGTAATCAATAAAAAAGTAACTGTCTGAAAATGTAACATACTTTAGTTACAAGTAGTTAATTTTTGGGATCTGATTACGTAATCCAGATGACATGTAATCAGTCACTACCCAGCACTGTACCCTACATGAATGGGACGTGAGCCAAACTAAAACAATTTATTCAAGTCACTTCAAATAAATTTTTCCCAACAAAGGTTTCTGTCATTTTACATAGTTTTATCACGCTGAGGTATATTCAAGTGTTTGTTTTTCTAATAAGTTTAGGTTTTAGTTAGATAGTTGATGCTATAAAAGCAGGATGTAGCGTGATGATTGTGTGCCTGTTGTTGGGTCTACGCGAGTTTGGGTGGGACATTTATAAACAATACACAATTTTATATTGCAGCTCCACTTCAAGATACTCAGGTTCCAAATGACTTCATCAGTGCAAGATGGCAGCGACCATCTCGGGCCATTTTGCCTTCACTTTTCTCCAGTGGAAGGAAGTGCAGTTGTGTCATCCATCTTTTTTTAGTCTGTGTTCCTAACATACATAATTTAATTGTGGTGCTTCTTTGCAAATGTTTTCCAAAATACACAGTCATCTCTGCACTAATAAAATGTGCAACAATTTACATTTTACTAACAAATGATATGTAATATACAGAGTTCTGGCATGAAACTTTAGATGGTGCAGTTCGATAGGTCTAATTCAATCTGACCTAATGACATCATTATCACATGGCACAGCTGATTGGTTCTCTCCTGTCTCGGTAGCCAATGAGCTCACTGCTCAACATTCAAATATATGAGTAGTGCTTGCGTAGCAGTGCAGCTTGCTTCAGAAACCCTCCACCTTCCCCAGCTCCACCTGTATAGATCTGCTACGAGGTGATTCATGTATGCTATATGGGGGTTATTTCATGCATGTTATATTTGCAGCAGCAATATTTCTTACATGCTCACAGCAGCATGTTGTGGATGTATTGGCAGTAACAAGTCTCTGTACTTGCTCTGCCGCCGCAGCAGCAGCAGCGTAACAGATGAGGCAGGGCACATGAGTTGATGATGAATGATGAACATGAAGATCCTCACAGTCTGTCTTGATTGCCAAACACAGACAAGCGGAGCAATACAAAGAGTAAAAAGTCTCAGTGCTGTTGAGCTGTTATATACAGTCATGGAATGCTGCTCAACCAATCAGATTCATTTACAGGAACTACCTGTGAAAATTCAGATTTCAGTTGTTCAACCAGTCTCTCCAAAAGACAAAAACTCCATAAAACAGTTGTGAAAATGTGGTCTAGGACCTATATACAGTGCAAACCAATGACTGTAAGTCTATCCCTCACAGCCTTGTTTTTAATCAACATTAAATTCAATATGGAGTCTATATTCAAAAATCTGTGCTGTTTTAAATGTTTTAAATTGAGACGTGAGCTTTGAAAGACAAATTACAGTTGCTCTGTGATTGGAGACTAGGAGACTACCTGGTTCATTTGCTAATGAAGGTAAATTAACCAAGACATAGTGCAGGCCCCTGGCTGCTTTGATCAAAAATAGCACGGGCATGTGTCTCAGAAGGGTCACTCTAATGAGAGATATAATCGCATGAACTCTGTAGTATCCACCATTAATCTGTAACTGGAAACAGTAATCACAATTTCACCCACCTTCCCTGTCAAGGCAGAAAAATAAGGCAGGTGGCTAATTTGAACAAAAATCCAGATATTCATTTCATTCTGTACTACTTGATTATATGAGGAATAATTGAGCCTGTTCCTGACACCCTGAAGGTTTCTAGCGAGATTCACACAAGGTTTAATAATTTACCAGTTCAAGGTCTGTGAGTGTAAATACACTGGCTTATGCATTTCTTTCCATTTCAAATCCTGTTCTTTTTGTGCAGTCAAAAGTAACTAAAACCAAAGCAATGCTGACACAGTTAAAGAGAAATGTTATTGTGCAGTGACAGGTTTTGCAATGGTGGCAGCACAGTGGTAGTACTGCACACCACGACAGGCTTTTCTTCTGCTTGACAAAATGTGCTACCCATGTTGTCATTTTAAACATGACAATTTAAAATATTGATCAACTCAAGCAGGTCAGATTTACAGAACAACTGTTGGATAAATCAGGATCTAATCTATTTTTGTGTCAGCTAATATTATGCTGTTCTGCCATAACGTTTTAAAGCAGGCTATGACATCAGCTTAGTGTGCACACTGAGATGCAACACTTCATAAAAACACCACAATTGCTACAGCTGACAGGACATGACTGGAATTTAAGAAATGCCTTGCACAACAGCTCTGAACTCTTTTTTTGCACATACAGTAAAACGGATGTGCATGCTGTTTTATTTGTTACAGATTACTTACAGATAACTGAATTAAATTATGCATACTGTATAATTATGCAATGCGATATGTATGCTGATTAAAGGAATATTTTGGGTTCAATATAAGTTAAGCTCAGTTGACAGCATTTGTGGCATTCTTTACCAAAAATGATTTCTTTATCCCTCATTTTCATAAAAAAATAGCAAAAGTCAAGGTTATAGTGAGGAACATACAATGGAAGTGAAGTTCAATCAAATGAAGCACATTTCATCAGGCCCTATCTGAGGTAGACTTTCTGATGTGACATGCAGACTAAAGCTGTCTCCCAATTCAGAGGCTGCATCCTTCAAACGCTGCATTCCAAGACCGAATGCATCACAGTGGCACGACAAAGGCTGTCCCAATTTGTGTCCTTCATTTCCTGGGCCACGAAGGATACAACACATGGATCCTTCGCAGCCGCACACACATATGCCAAGTATTGCCCACCTGTGACAACAGGATTTATTGATTGATTTTATTTATTTATTGTTCTTTTTTAAGAGAGATTTTAGTTTATATTGTTTATTATGCTCATAAATGTACTATGGTTTAGACAGGCTGTGAACCCTGTTTTTTCCCCAGACAATTGAATATCCATTTTTTTCTTTTATTCTTGTTGTTTTTTTTTTTAAATTGTGACAATGAGATAAAACAAGAAAGAAGATGAAAGAGAGAACAAATGTGACACAAGATTCGACACAAGAAATCCTCCCTAGGCTGGATGTCCCGTTTAACAATGCTCAGTTCAACCTTTGCAGCCTTCTAAGGATGCAGCCCCTGAATTGAAACACAGCTTAAGTGTGGTCTGGTGGGACACATTACCTGTAGGTTATTAATATATTAAATTCACTAAATTAACATGTCGACCTGACAGCCTTACAAATGAAACCTTTAAAGGGTCATGAAACCCCCTGTTTCAGCACTGGTTAGTTCTCACCATAAAAAACACTAAAAAAGTGGGCGTGGAGGGGGAAGAGGGGAGAAAGACAACACACACAGCTTGCGGTTCAGAGTTCCATTTCGCTCCCATCGAGTTAAAAACACCAATAAATGCACAGCCATTTGCACTCTGAATGGAAAACATATCCGTGCTGTTGCACCTCTGAGAACTTTAGGCTTATTCTGCGGCGTTTATATAAGCCTTTTGACAGGTTGCGTCACGGAGCTGTAAAAATGGTTACACTCACTAAGTGAATGAATCGCGTTTGTGCCGACCTCTTATTACAAAGCAAAAACAATAATAATTAAGTTGTTGTGAATAATTAAGCGAAGCATCTTCTCATAGGATAAGAACACGCAGTCCCATGAATAATTTAATAGACACCGACCCGTCATCGATGTACTGTAGTCCATTGCCACGTCACAAATTGTGATGTCAACACAATGTAGATTTTAAACCCGGAAGATGAAAATAGTGCAAAAAAAGCTTCAAATTAACCAGTTTTCTCCAACAGTTAGAACTATCGAATGCTAACATTGCCTTCTATGATGTGCAACACAAACACCTCTGCTAAAATCTCAGAAAAGTAGGCCTAGTCTGGGGGTTTAATGACCCTTTAAAGCTGCAGAAAACTGGGAGAAAATGCTCTTAAATTACACAGCTGGAGCTTTCTGATTGGGCACTGTGGCAACATGCATGTTTTGAAATATAATAGTACTCTTTAACATAATTAAAAAGTTACCCTAATTCAGGTAAACTGACAAATACCTAAAGAATCATTTATGAAGAAGGGGAAAAAAACTGTTTCATGATACAATTTTTCATATTCATTTTAATTTTTTATGTTTATTGTGAAATGTTTCTAGATGTTTATTTGTGTTTGCTCAGTAATTCTCCATAAAAAAAAAATAAAATAAAAAAAACGCTTTTATAAGTTTTCTCTCTTTGGCTGGGATCGCACGGTCCCATGAAAGAAGCCATTGCTACGGTGCCCATCCCGATCCCCCCTCGAGTTACCCCTGACACATTATTCAGTGGGGCGGGACAGAGAAACTGAAGAAATCACCCGCTGCAACTAGTACAGATGTTGACAGAGCTCGTGCAGTGCAACAGCATCTCCGCATTTGACACCTCAAGCCGGACTGCTTTTCAAAGAGGAGCCCGTCACATTATACTTTCACCATGGGTAAAGTTGAAGGCGGGATGAAATGTGTGAAATATCTCCTCTTCGTGTTCAACTTTATATTCTGGGTAAGTAATGCAGTAGTGTTGTATTTGCATGCCATCATGTGTGGTACTTTAGTATATTGCGCAATGTGGAGTCAGTTTTGCATGCACTTTGCCAGTCATGTATTCGTTCTGTGTTTTAGTGTGTTTACGCGCTTCATGCAGGAATGTAAAGCTTCGGAGGGAGGCTGAGAGTCGCTGCTCGTACGACTCAAATCAGATTTTCCACTGGCGAAGATCCGCCCCTTTTTCCTTCAGCGTGTGTTTGTTTGGAGGGCAGCAGCCGGACACTGGCTCACTGTAGTCCTGTGTGTTTTTGATTCACTAATCACCCCACTGACTGAATCTTTTGACCCAGAGAAGATTTGTTCATGGTCAACTTTCAAAAACTAAAAACTAAAGAAAAAAAAAAAGAAAATGCGGCACTATTTGGTGTAATTATTATGTAATGGCTAATTTGTGTGTATATAAATATATATATATATATATAAAACTCCTGAATTTAATCATGCATTAAAATGGATTTTTAATCTGAGTGATTATAATAATTACTATTAAAATAAAATATTAGAAAAAATAGGATGTTAATAAAAAAAGAGGAATAAGTTATGGGAGTATTTGAATTTTTGGGTAATTTTTTTTAATAAATTTATATTAGCTCAACTCTCTATTAAATATATAAATAAATAATAATACATATAAAACCTTATCCAGTAATCATGAACAACCAGCAAAGTCAAGGAAATTCTTTGGGCTAAAAGGTTTGAGAGATCTGTCTTTGGGTGTATCGTACTGACTTGTCATGAAGTTCGGAGTCATTTTTTTGGAGCTGTTAACATTAATTCATGTGAATGTGGTTTCTGCATCTAAGCATTGTGCAGAAACGCCTAAATTCCTATTTAACAAGTCTGAACTTTAGGATTGTTTTCTGTATCCACAATAACAGAAATCTCGTAAAGATTTAATAGTATTTTATATTACATTACCATATACTGTGCATTTTTCCCCTCACATTTTCAGACATTTTAGCATCAGGTTTTGCCAAAGTGCCCAACAAGTGGCATTTTCCTTTAGCTAGACCTTCAGTTAGTCACACACACACACACACACACACACACACACATGTAGCTGTCTAAATGAAGACATACTATACATGCAGCGTTTTTATAGAACGCTAAATGTCTCAAAAGAGAGGTTTTGTCATATTTAGCTACCGGTAACTACATGGGGCAAAGTTGTCATACTCACAAACTTATATTTGTGTGTTCAAATCAAAAACGCATGCAGAGAATACATAGGCTAGATGATCTGCTACAGTTGCCAAAATGTGAAGTGTACAGTG
>NW_015505673.1:126594-147377 GCF_001515645.1 Sinocyclocheilus grahami
TTACAAAAGATTTAAATTTCAAATAAATGCTGTTCTTTTGAACTCTATATTCATCAAAGAATCCTGAACAAAAATGTATCATGGTTTCTAAATAAAATATGAAGCAGTGCGACTGTTATAATAATAAGACAACTGTGATAATACTCTGAAATGTTTCTCGAGCAGCTAATCAGCATATTAGTATGATTTCTGAAGGATCATGTGACACTGAAGACTGGCGTAATAAATTGTATTTTACAATGTAGGGAATTCAATTAGAAAACTGTTATTTTAAATTGTAATGATAATATATTTGATATTTAATCAAAAATACAGTAAAAACAGTAATATCGTGGAATATTATTACAATTTAAACTAACTTTTCTGTGATTATATTGTAAAATGTCATTTTTCACTGTAACGCAAGGCTGAATTTTCAGCATCATTACTCCAGTCTTCAGTGTCACATGATCCTCCAGAAATCATTCTGATATGCATTAGATAAACATCTAATATACACTTATACATTATATACAACATGCATTTATCTTATAATGAACAGGTTTTTCAGTCACACGCACAGACACACTGTATAGTGGAGTGTGTCACAGACAGACAGTTGGTCTTTTGTCCCAGAGATAACCCCTGATGCCGGAGGAGATCTCTGGAGGGGGAGGGGAGGGGGACACGGGGCCGGATGATGTTACACTGCCGAGTGTTTGAGGGGCTTGCTGTCCCGCGGGGGGTTGTGTTATATGACAGCTGTAGCAGACAGGAGAGGCTGAGGAAAGTGCCGTCTTGTCTTGCATCATCCTCATGGATTTCGTTTTAAACACATATGTAATATGATTTCCACCACCTTAGATAGTCTTTGCCCTTCTGACCTGAGAAATCTCAGAGGTGTTGATTTTACACAAAAGCCCATTTTAACATGCTTTACCCCCTCCAAATTGGAAAAATTGCCGTGAGTGGTGGTAGGAGTCCAAGAGTGTAAAACTGGGAAGGGCATTTTAAATAGAATCAAATGATACTCAAAAGATGCTTTTGAATGCGCTTTGACAGATGAGTGTCTGCTTTCCTTGTCAGCAGTATTTAGAGTTCATTTAAGAGTGTTGGTGCATGAATTCCTTTCATGGTTTGGCCTTCAGCCGTCATTTCTTAGATTTAAGACCGAAAGGATCCTGCCAGAGTGGAAAATATCTGTGCCACCTCTCCATAACTGCAGAAAAAAATGAAGACAAAGAGTACAGAATTTTTCAGGCCTGAGATAAAGGTCTGACAATGTGTTCATATTCATTTTTGTAAAATGAATTCATCTTGAGGAATTGAGCTGATGTCATTCAGCACATATCGACATGTAATGTGTTGTTTGGGCATTTATCTGATAATGATTCTGCAAAAATGTCTTCTTTTGTGTTCTTTGGATCTGAAATGACATCCTCTGAAGTTCTTCCGGTGTTGTTTTTGCAGTTGATTGGCTCGCTGGTTCTGGCTGTGGGGCTCTGGCTGAGACTAGACCCAAAAACCGTGTCTCTTTTAGAAGGAGGACCTGAGACCTTCTTTATCGGTAAGCAATTAATTGATCATATTTCATGATTATTTCTCCAATGCTTATATACATACAGTGGGGCCGAAGAAGTATCTGAGACTACATTGAAATGAAGTGATTTAGAGCTTAAAGTAAGAAAATTTTAAAAAATAAGCAAGGTTTTAGATTTTAGAAACATTATGACACAAAATGAATACAATTATAATATGTAAATATGAATTAAAAATAATTATAATTAAGAATTATAAAATAACATTAATTGTATTATTTAACATATTTAAATAATATTTAAATTATTATTACTAAATATAAAATAATTGTAATTGTATTATATTATATATAATATGTCAAATTATACATAGATAGATAGATAGATAGAATTATATTATATTATATTATATTATATATATTACGGAAGAGGATAAGGGCCAATCAATAATAAAAAAATAAAACCCGTCTCGAGATTAAAGTCATTATAATGCGAGATTAAACTCGTTACATTTCAAGAAAATGTCGAAATGTCGAAATAAAATGTTACGAATTAAATCATTAAATTTCAAGAATAAAGTCGTTGTGTTTCAAGAAAAAAATCGTTAAATTTCGAGAAAAAGGTAGAAATTAAATGTTGAGCATAAACTCATTAAATTACGAGAAAAAACTCGTTAAATTTCGAGAAAAAATTTTGAAATAAAATGCTGAGAATAAACTCATTAAATTACAAGACTTTTGGCGAACTGGCACTTTTTCTTTTTTTCATCACATATCACATCGGATGCTATTTACACTAAGTGAAATGAGTGATCTATTCTATTTACACTAAGTGAAATTAGTGATATATTCTATTTACACAAAGTGAAATGAGTGATATATTCTATTTACACAAAGTGAAATGAGTGATATATTCTATTTACCCTAAGTGAAATGAGTGATCTATTCTATTTACCCTAAGTGAAATGAGTGATCTATTCTATTTACACTAAGTTAAATTAGTGATATATTCTATTTACACAAAGTGAAATGAGTGATCACCTAAACCTACCCAATTAATACATCATTATTAAACACTCGTTAGGCAACTGACTTCCATTTTCCGATGTGGTATGTGATGAAAAAAGAAGAAGTGCGAGTTCGGCGAAAGCCAGATGTGAACTCTAGTCGACTGCATCATATGCTTCATGCTCGAGCATTACGCTTTAGGACCTGCGCCAAATAAGTGTAAATAGTAATTAGATGCTATTTATGCTTATAAATAGTGACAGAAACTATTTCCACCTCAGTATTGTTGTACATTAACAGGATGCAATAATAACATAGAGTGTATAATAGACGCTGCCTTATTGGTACACAAAAAAGCCCTCCCTATAGCCTACCTGCACCTAAACCTACCCAATTAATACATCATTATTAAACACTCGTTAGGCAACTGACTTCCATTTTCCCATGTGGTATGTGATGAAAAAAGAAGAAGTGCGAGTTCGGCGAAAGCCAGATGTGAACTCTAGTCGACTGCATCATATGCTTCATGCTCGAACATTACGCTTTAGGACCTGCGCCACTGCAGACGCTGACTAACACTGTCCAACCAGATCACACCAGTGTTTATTCTCAGCATTTTATTTCAACTTTATTCTCGTAATTTAATGAGTTTTTTCTCGAAACACAGCGACTTTATTCTCTAAATTTAACGATTTAACTCTCAACATTTAATTTTGACATTTTTCTTGAAATGTAACGAGTTTAATCTCGCATTATAATGACTTTAATCTCGAGATGGTTTTATTTTTTTATTATTGCTTGGCCCTAATCCTCTTCTGTAAAATAAATATAAATAAGAAAAAAAATTATAAGATGCTGATAATATATTTGTAATAGAAAATATTTAGTGGTTTCCCACTGTAGCCCTTAAAACTGAAATAAAGGGACGACAGACAGCAAAAACATGGTATGATTTTCTCTGTTATCTATTGTATTTTCCATTATTATTAAATTTTCCCTCAGATTGTAATGCTGATAATATATTTTTATTAAAAAAAGTTATGTTAGAAAATATTACAAAAACATTATAACCAAATTCAATTAGAATATTTAAATAATATTTATAATTAATATAAAAACTTGTATTGTACAATATATTTAATGTATATAATTAATGATAATTATAATATTAAAATTGACGATATCTCAAATTATTTAAAAAATAAATAGGATATATTTATAGAGTCTACAGTTCTGCAAAATATGAATTAAATAATAATAAAAATTTAATTTAGTGCTTTCAGAGTTTTGGACCCCTCTATAGCCCTTAAAACAGAAATAAAGGCGCGTCAGACAGACCCAGTGTTTGGATGGAAACATCTGAGGCCACTCAGAGTGGCAAAGTTTCCACAGCCTTCTGCCCAGCCCTCGTGAGACACACCGAGTTCTTGCGCATTTCAGAGGCTGGTGTTTCTGAAAACAGGAAGTGACATTTCAAGCTATGCATACATGGAGGAAACCGCAATACTTCAGGTCTGCTGTGGCAACAGGTCAACATGGGAGGAGAGAGAGATACAGACAGGTCATGCAGTGCTAAATCTGGATGCAGAGGAGAACTTCATGATGTCAGGAAATATTCTTATCCTCAAACAGCCTCCTCAAGCTCGGTTTAGTTGCTGACATCACCCTCATTTGGGGGTTTTAGTACTTAAAGCTGTGAAAAGAAGCGGGTGTGAACGAGCATGACTTAAAGCCTCAGCAATATCCCGGTGACAAAGTTACATTTTCGTTTCTCATCAGCCCAGATGAAGAGCTGTCTTGTTCACTTGAGCCTGCAACCCACAGTCACATTTGCATCACACACAGTCATCTTGCTTTCCATAGTTAGATGCAAATACAACCCACATACATTTATATTTATAGACTCACTGAAACTAGTCAGTTTCTGTTTCTGTCTTATTTACTTCATTTACTTATTCTTATAGTAACAGCTCCACTATATATATATATACGTGTGTGTGTGTGTGTGTGTGTGTGTGTGTGTGTGTGTGTGTGTGTGTGTGTGTGTCAGTATAAATAGGTATCTATACATGAAAATATAAAAAAAAGGGATAGTTTACCCAAAAATTAATTTTCTCATCCTGATGCCATCCAAGATGTAGGTGACTTCTTTTCTTCTTCAGTAGAACAGTAAAGAAGATTTTTAAAACTGTGGCCCTTGGTGATTCATAAAATGTCATAAAAAGTCTGTGGCTACCGTCACTTTGAGAAAAAAAAGCATATACAGGCAGTACAAAAGTAATACCCGTGGCTCCTGACAAATTATTGAAGTCTTATGAAGTAAACAATCAGTCTGTGCAAGAAACCGAGCATTGCATTTTATGCTTTCAAAATGAATTCATTGATGGAACAGCACACCGCTACATTGTGTGAATGGCCAATTCTGACTGATTGATTTCATTTTAAAATATTTCTGAGGAAGGATCAAGCTGGCAATATTCTGTCTAAAATGTAAGATCTTCAGTATTAATTTGTTGTTTATCAGGCTGTTGTATAAAAACAATATCACACTTTTCCAAATAACAGCAGCAAGACTGTGATTACCTGCAGCTTATTTAGTATGTACACTACCGTTCAGAAGTTTGGGGTACGCACAATTTTTTTTTTTTTTTTATAATTTATTTTTGTTTTTTGTTTTTTATGCAATGACCCTTGTCAACATAATGTAATATCTGAATTAAATATTATATTTTAAATAATGAAAATGTGTTTATTTATTTATTTCAATTATTATTACTATTGTTATTGTCAGAATACTTGAGTAATTTTAAATGTCCGTGAATTAAGACAGATGCCTTTTGCTTCCTGAATAGTGTGCTTACAGTATCTAGAAGGGGTTAACTGGACCATGCTAACCAGCCAAACTTTAATATTTTGGAATAAACCATCTGACAGTGCTGACATTAACCAGTTCAGACTTCTTAGTCCTCCTTGTCTACAAACACACACACACACACACATTTTACATGACTTTTAGATTACAGTCAGCAATGACAAAGGATTGTCTTCTCCGCAGCTACTGTGGCAACGGTGTAAATATTATCAGCGTGTGACAAGATGTTGTGTTCACTCTCTCTGTCACACTTTGTTTTCGTTCATCTCAGTTTTACTCTGTGTGTTTCCCAAATGCTTGAAATAATGGTGAGTTTTTTCAGTATAAGTAACACTCTCAGCCCAGAGGAAGTATATGTTCTGGGAAAATAAAAAGTTTTTTTTTTTTTTTTGGTATGCTTAGTGGTGTTTGCAAAGACAAGTATCACCATTGCTCATACTGAGGGTTAGCAATATGAACAGAGTCCTAAATCTAAGCATTATCAGTATTAAAGATAAGAATGACACCTCAAATCATGTGACCTGTTGAGAACTGTGCTTTCGCTTTTATAAGGGCCTCTAATGTTTAGTGGAACAGCCAGGACTTTTCTCTGTTTGTATCACTTCACTTGTGTCTAGTGATGGGGATTTTTATTGACTGTCTTTGCCGGTTATATTGTTATGCCCATGGGTCTTTATGAGTGAGTCATTGAATTAGTCACTTAACCAATTTGTTAAAATACACTGATTGGCCTTGATCAAATCGTACCAACCCCAAGCCTTTGAAACTTTTAAATCCATGGCCTGAATGTTTGATGAATATCATATACTACAGCATGACATTGCAAGCACTGTAGTAATTACTCTACATCTTCTACCTTTTTATCCTATATTAATGATGTAGCAAAGGGTCGCAAAATCCCCTACTGTCTCTCTCTCTCTCTCTCAAGAGAGTTTCAATCTCATTTCCAGACTTCCCACCTGGCCCAGGTCCCTTGTGGCATAATTAAACCGGCTCAGGATGAACTAAAGAGCTCATGTCTCTAGATTACAATTTGAGGCTAGAGTCTGAGGATGCTGATCCTAGATCAGCGAGTAACAGGAAGCTGACTCTCCATGGCCTGATGTTGACTGAACCTGTCAGGTTTTAGACTGTGGCTCTGTTGCGGAGGCAGATGGGAATTCATGCACCCCACGCTCTCTTTCTGTTTTGCTCTAATGAGGATAATAAGTTGATGGAAGAGGCTGAAGTGAAAGCTAATGACATCATCTTGAAGTGTTGTACGCGGTCACGCTGTGCTCAAACACCTCTCACTGTCATCTCCCAAAGTGACTCACTTAACGCTTGTGCTTCCCTCTGCTGGTGGTGACTGATTACATCCTGCTGAAATGACAGCAATGTTGTGTCAAAAAGGGTCTAATACCAGGAGAAAATTATTCTTTAACGATCCAATTTACATCAATGGCAGTTACTTGGCTGGAGCAGGACCACTCGGAAGTACATGATTTGAAATCTGCAGGATCTCAAGGATTATTACTAATATTTAAATTGTGACAAAAGCCCCCAAAAAAGTGATTGTTTTTATTTATTTACTGTCGTTATTTTTCATCTTTAGCTAATGTTTATGCTATATATTATATACAACTATCAATACTATTTTATAATATACAGTATGAGTGTTTCCCAATGCATGTGACCTCAGAAGGAATAACATTTTGTTCATTTCAAAGTAAACTGCATAAATCTGGTACAAAATTAAGAGATTTGCCTCCTTTTCAGTAACCAAATTGAACAGCATTTTTTTTTTTGCATTGACTTGTATCTTGACTTAAAAGTGGACTCAAAGCTCCTTTACATTACAGTCACACTGGTGTTTTTAGGAAGCCAAACAATTTTAATAATAATTTTCCATTATTGTTATCTCTAAGACAGAAATATATCAATATTGTAATATAACGGTGCTAAAACAAGTATACTTAAAGTATATTAATATTTCATTTAATATATTATTTGGGGAGGGAAATGGATGGGAACTAGGGAGGAGGCTCAGGAGGAGGACGGACAACCGGGAGGGGGCCGGCAGACAGAGACCAGGGGAGCGAAGGAGGGAGGAGCCAGGGCGGAGACAGGAGGGACCCGGAGCAGGAGGAGCACAGCAGGACCCAGGCCACAGCCATAACAGCTGCCCACGGTGGAGCCGACGGTGGGAGGAGCCATGGCCACCGACTCCAGGGGTGGAGCTGGAGCGACTGAGGACCAAGGTGGAGCTGGCGGGAGGAAGGAGCCCAACGGAGCCAGTCGGACGGAGCAACGAAGCGCAGCCCGAGGAGAGAAGTGTCCAGAGGCGATGGCAGGTCGACTTAAAGTATATTAATATTTCATTTAATATATTATTTGGGGAGGGAAATGGATGGGAACTAGGGAGGAGGCTCAGGAGGAGGACGGACAACCGGGAGGGGGCCGGCAGACAGAGACCAGGGGAGCGAAGGAGGGAGGAGCCAGGGCGGAGACAGGAGGGACCCGGAGCAGGAGGAGCACAGCAGGACCCAGGCCACAGCCATAACAGCTGCCCACGGTGGAGCCGACGGTGGGAGGAGCCATGGCCACCGACTCCAGGGGTGGAGCTGGAGCGACTGAGGACCAAGGTGGAGCTGGCGGGAGGAAGGAGCCCAACGGAGCCAGTCGGACGGAGCAACGAAGTGCAGCCCGAGGAGAGAAGTGTCCAGAGGCGATGGCAGATCGACGCCCGACCAAGGCAGAGCCGGAGGGACGAGGGAGCCCGGTGGAGTTGATGGATCGACGGGTGACGGTGAAGGCGAGGGAGCTAGGAGCCGAGGTGGGCTTCGGAGGCTGGAGGTGAGGGATACGCCGACCCCGACGCTGGAGGATGGCAGTCCCGCGGGGCTCGCACCGTAATGATGGTAGGCTGAGGGCGAGCAGAGGGGCTGCCAGACGAGCCAGCGGTGGAGGAGGCTGGAGCGGGTGGGAGGGCAGGCATTTTCGATGCTCGCGGTGGGAAATGGCTCTCCGTCATCGGTGTGATCGAGCTGATGCTCCGTACCGTGGGGAGATGGTGGGCTGGGCTCTGGGTCAGGAGTGGCAAACTCCTGGGAACGGAGATCCATTTCTCCCCAGTGTCCACTCCACAAAGGCTGCGAAATTCACTCGAGGACAGTACTTGGACGACAGCGCTCTGCACACGATGTTTAAACTGGCATCGTAGAACGCACAGAGCGCGTCGTCCGGGTAGTTGGTGAGGCTTGCCAGGACCAGGAACAGTCTAGTGTGGCCCTCGAGCGAAGGAGGGGATCCATGGGACAACACAACGGAAACAAAAAACTGAGTAAAAAAAGAGAAACAAAACGGAGGGTACAAACGGAGGTAACTGTTTCGGTCGGTTCTTCTGTCACAATTCACTCGGGGAGCAAGGAACGAGGAAACGAGAAGTTCTTCAATATCACAATCTTTTAATAATCCAATCACAAGGGGACCATTGGAGACACAGGAACACATGGAAGGACGTTCAGAAGAGACAAACACTGACTGAAAGGACTAGGGCTTTTAAACACAGGATAATTGGGGAAGAACTAGACACACCTGGAATCAAATTAACACAATCAATGGGAGACAGAAACTAGGTCACAGGGAGCAAAAACACACACAGACAGGTCCATAACCCTGACATATACTTATGTCTTAATTTACTCATTTAAATTAAACCCTTAAGCTTTCTGTGAAATGCTTTTCATTATAAATCCAGTGAATTGCCATAATCATCTTACAAAAATAAAAATAAAAAAGAACTGGAATTTTGAATTTGACACATCCTTCAGCCCTTTTTGAGTTTATTCATTATTTGTAATATTTGTATATAAATAATGTATTGGCTACCAACAGTAAGCCATATTGCATGTAAATGAATTTAAATCAATTCCTCAGATTTTCCCAAAAGTTGGTGCAGCATGAAAAAGCATAAAATGTCTGTGTGTGTTCTGGTGTCCTGCGCAGGGGTCTATATCCTCATCGCGGCTGGGGGTCTGGTGATGCTGGTGGGCTTCTTCGGCTGCTGTGGTGCCGTGAGGGAGTCTCAGTGCCTTCTGGGATTGGTGAGTGAGATATTATTCTGTTTTAATAAAACAATAAAACAATATTGCTCACTGACAAATGGTCAGTGAGGAACTGACAGTAAACTTGATGATGTTGTTTTATTTAAAACATTCTGATTTGAGAATAAAAAAAGAGGAAGCACCTGGAATATTTCTTTATTTAATAAAATACTGTATGGAATATACAGTTGACATAACCCAGGTGCTGTGTTTCTCTTGCATGGCAGTTTTTCACCTGTCTTCTGGTCATCTTTGGAGCAGAAGTTGCTGCAGGAGTGTTTGGGTTCCTCAACAAAGACAAGGTACTACTAAACTGCAAAAGATCCGATTCAGAGTTCATTTGAAATAAAATCAGTCTGACTTTTACAACATAAGTTTTTATTCATTTTAGATCATTAAGGAAATACAAGATTTCTATGACAAATCAGCAGAAAACCGCAAAAATGCAACCGTCCACTCTTACCATGTCAAAGTGAGTTTGCACTTTTTATTCAATTTTTTGCGTCTCACTGGTGATTGAAACAGGAAGAGTAAACATAAAGTGGAAAATATTAACAAAATCAACTGCCCTATAGAGATTATTAACATTTACTGAATACAATGCTTATTTAGAAAAGTCATATGCTTATTTAGTTTCTTATAGAGTTTTAAAGGGGTCATATGATGTTGCTAAAAAGAACATTATTTTATGTATTTGGTGTAATGAAATGTGTTTATGCGGTTTAAGGTTCAAAAAACACATTACTACTCTCCCAAGATCAGGAAACAGTCCTCCATAAAATGTGCTGCACACATCTGAATATTTGGGTTAAACTGTTCTGGAACAGTGTTGTAAATACAACTTAACCACTGATTTCTAGTCATGTCCTCTTTTGGAAGACCAAACAAAGTAGTTTCACTTTCACAACGAAACACACAGCATTACACACGGCGGGCTTCAGTGAGCGCCTCGGATCAAACCAGGTGAGAATGAATGAAGCACAGATGAGAACCATTATGAATGCAATTAGTAGAACTCTTGTATGTTTGGCACTTGTAAAACTGTATAACAGTTAGTGTGGCGTCTGTGTTCAATATGCATTGAAACTGAATTGTTTAGGAAGATGTGGTATTGAGATGCATATTATCAATCAGTCAGTTATCAATCTGTTTGACTCCATGCAGACATGTCATGAGGCCATTGCAGAGTTTTTCAACAGTAAGCTCTTCATCGTGGGTTATGTGGGGATTGGAATCGCAGGAGTCATGGTAAATACCATTATGTCATTAACTGTAGTCAATTGAATCAATTTCCTTCTCTTCCTGTAAATCCTGTGTAACCTTCGAACTTCATCATTTTAATACTTTTTTAAAACCTTTAAGCAAGGCTTTGTCAAGCCAATATCTAATATAAGATACAGTCAGAGTGTGGATTAAAAAGGGAAGCAAACAGGGTCAACTGTAATTTCATGTGCAACATCTTCACACTGTCTTGTGCCTTCTACCATCCAACCATCTGCGCTGTGAAAACGTGAAAAACATTTGAATCATTTGCTTGATTCATTCAGTAGTTGAGGATGGTTCAAGCAGTGTGCTTAAGTGGAGTTATTAGAAGAAGAGTTATAATTTTTTATTATTTCAACATACATGCATTTATATAAATTGCATGAATAAATTATACATACATTTGCTGATTTTAAAATAATTGGGAGACTGACCATGTGAATTCCTTTGTACAATGTCACACATTCACTTAGTTAATTAGTGAGGGTCTTTTTTTTTAGTTAGTAGTTTTTGTGATTTTATTGGATAGGATGGGGATGTTGAGACAGGAAGTAATGAGAGAGGGAAACAGGATCAGGAAAGGAACTCAGGTCACTCGAGGCGCATCTGCGCCATATGTCGTATTTTGAGGTTTAAACTAGATTTTATTTTTCCGATTTTTCAAACACTTTTCACACTTTTGAACCCCACATTAAAAAGATTGTGTGTGTGTGTGTGTGTGTGTGTGTCACCAGCTTGGCAGTAGGTGTAAAGCTTCTGCTACCCAATTCATTCTAAATATAGATCATGCAGTTTTGTCACGTTATTTAGGCCCACCAAGTAGAGATTGCCAGCACCTTAGTAAATCTTCATTTCTGACAAAAGATGAATTAAAAACATTACAAATTATAATGATTTTAATATGAAACTATTTCATTAAAAAATAAAAAAAAATGACATTACAAGTTCGTAGAAAAGCTCAGAAATGTATTCATTTTTGAATTCCTTGCTAGACGAGTCAAATGTTTCTTCTGTATGTAATTGTATTTATATTGACCAGGAAGTTGATCATGTTTTTAAATACTTTGAATACAAATAATTGCATTATAGTCGCTGCTTTATAGCAGGACTTCATTTTGCCTCGTCTTTCTGGCATGAAATGCACGTCAGCTGCAAGTGAATGCTATGCAGGAAGCACTAGAACCAGGCTAAAGTTTCATCTGCAGTGCACAGTGTGCACTTTTCACCAACACAGTTGTGTTCTTAGTTAACACTCACCAAGCACTTTAGATGTCTGTACAGTATATTAGTGAGTTTTCTTTACTGCATCTCATGCGTTATTTGAATCTTTAGTTTTGTAATTTGGCATTAAAGCACATATAATATAATACATACTGTACAAAACCATACTCAAATCCCAGTTTTTGGAATGGTCCAGAATGTCTATCCAGGCTCTTGAATATGACAGTTTAACAAGGTTAGGTTAAACAGAATGTCTTTTAATTCTGTAAAAGTAAAACCTCACTTCAGCAGGAATCAAACATCCTGTCTCTGCGTGTGTCTCTTCAGAGTCGTGTATATTGTATAACAATGTCCTCACAGGTGTATCTCCACGCTAATGTCCACATTAATGTCCTCCGTAATATTGTGCATACAAAACGTCACAAGAAAGGTAGGACACAACTGGTAATGGAGGACACAAGTATTAAAAAAAGGATTTTCTGACCCTTTGAGTGCATGAGTCATGGCCGTATGCTTTCAAATCAACCCTCACTGAGGATAAATCTGACTGTCTCTGACCATACATTTCCAAAAGAAAAAGAAACATAATCATGTGCAATGATATAGCTTCCTGAATAAGCCAGTTGAATATGTTAAAGGTAGCATGTAAAGACGTGAACTTAAACTCTAAGCCATTAACAGTCTTCTCCAACAACCGTTTGTTTCAACACACTCAAATAATTATACAACACATAATAGTTTGTGCAAGATGGCGAAATTGTATACGCTCAGAAAAAAAGGTACAAAATCTGTTACTGGTGTTTTACGTTAAAGGGTAGCAGGGGTGTCAAACTCAGTTCCTGGAGGGCCGGAGCCCTGCAGAGTTTTGTTCCAACCCTGCTCCAACACACATACCATGTCGTTTTCAAATAAACCTGAAGAACTTGATTTGTTGGATCAGGTGTGTTTAATTAGGCTTGAATCGAAACTCTGCCGGGATCCGGCCCTCTAGGAATTGAGTTTGACACCCCTGCCCTAAAGAGTGCATAGTAGTACCTTAAAAGTACCTATTAGTATTTAAGTAGGACATATTAGTAACCCCAGTGTCAACTTTTGTACCACTTTTTCTGAGAGTGTATGATCTCCTATAACTTGGTTCATATAGAAACATTCAACCTTTATAGGTATTTTCCAGATTACTGTGATGGTTTATGTTGTATGTATTTGTATGACCCAGATTTGAACAATTTTGCCATCTCATACAAATTGTCATGTGAGCAGGTTGGTTTGTTCTCAGATATTTAGTCGCATCATAGCTGCGTTGGTCTTTAAAGTTTAATTCAGGTGGTTTCATAGTTTAGACAGAGTAAAGGTTAAATGGAGTTTGCCCTAAGAGAAACTCCCCAACACCGATGAAGTAAACCACTTGAACAATTCCGAAGAGTGGAGCAATGACCAGCGCCCTGCAGCCGGCACCCTTCAGAAAAGCAGCTGGGCCTTCTTTGCGCATTATCTTTCTGTAGGAACAAAAAGCGGGATCATCATTAATACAGCAGAAACAGAAAATTGCATTAATGCGTTTTCCCAGAATGTCCATTAGCTAGGTTGCTTTACCTGATGCAGTCTGCCACACCATTGTAGGTGTCTTCATTTGCACTTTTATTGAGTGACTGCAGCCGGGTTTTCACAACTGGATAGAGATGGGATCAACCTTAGTCTTTGCACATACACTAACATTTACTCAAACAGGTATTCTTAGCAAAACGTGAATGCTCACCATCACAAGGACTGACTGCCACAGCTGCTGTACATCCAGCCACACAGCCCGAAATAAAAGACCAGTAAAAAGGCACCTCGTCGTCCTCAGATGTCTTGCCCAGCTTGTTGATGTGGGCAAACAGCGGAAAGTAAACCACTGAGAAAGGGATGTCCCTGTAAGAAGACCCAAGGTATGTTTTACTAATGTCTCGAGAGATAACTCGCCCAAGTTGGACATTCCTGGATCAGCGTCCTTTGTCGAATGTAGTTAGCAAACAAATACAGTCCTAACCCTCCACCTACCCCTAAAATCTGAGAGGAATGATAGGCTACTAAGAAAGTTTTTCAAAGCTTTAACTCTGCCATTACCTGACTCTAAAGTTGGACTGTTCGACGGTAGTGTTGTTCCGGCGAGGAACAACAAGGATTAGGAAGGAAGGATGTTCAGGACTAACAAGGATGTTAAGTCAGGGACAAGTCCAACTTGGGTCAGCCATGCTACACCAGGGCTGTCCAATCCTGCTTCTGGAGTTTATCTCCAGCCATAAGTAAACACACTTGAACCAGGTCTTCAGGATCACTAGAAATTTCCAGGCTGATGTTTTGGGGCTAAACTCTGTAGGAAAGTGGCCCTCCAGAAGCAGGATTGAACACCCCTGCTTTACACTAATATTTCCTTGTGGGATTCAGTTTAACGGTACTGTGGTATGGCTTATTTAGGCCTGTGGTACTTGGACCACAGTTTGAGAAAGAGGATTGAATTTGGAATAGATTGGCCAAACATTTACGTTATAAGAGTCGTACCTCAAGAGGGTTGCTCCGAGACCTTTGTAAAGTCCCTGGATGCCCTTTGTGCGAAGCAGTTCCTGAGTAATCTGAATGGCTGACACTTTTCTGGTTGAAGACACTGGACCCACACTGTACGAACAGTTCAGGACTGGACTGGCTGTTCCAAGTTTCACAGTGTGAAGCACGGGAAACTTCCTCTGCTGGGCCACTGAATGTAAAAATGGTGCAGCCTGTCAAGGAACCTCCTGCATAAAGTAAGCTTTACAAGTCTACAAAATCAGTGGTTCTAAACTCTGGTCCTGGGTATCCACCACTTTGCACAATTTGTACATCTCTGTTGTCTGACACACTCAGTTCAGTTCATAGAGCCCGCTCAAACGAGCTGATGATTTGAATCAGGTGTGTTGAATAAAGAAGAATATTCACTGATCTGATGATTGATGACATCATGAATATTAAGGGTATTGAAAATTGTAGATTAATCATGCTAGAAGGTGAACCTGGGTCAGCAATTATGCCTCACCAAGTCGTCCTGCGTCCTGAAGCTGGATCTTAAGCATTTCCATTGGAGTTGTGACAATAACCTGACACATCCCTGCCCCACAGCCAGCCAACATTTCCTGAAACACGCTCAGCTTGAGCCTGAAATACAAGTGAGTATCATTCAATGCTTTTTTCATTTAAATATGATTGAGTATTGTACAATTTCTTGAAAAAAGCAGAGGGAGCGTACTCTCCCGTACTGAGCCGCTGACGGAAGAAATCATTGGCGGCCAGTTTGATGGCCTTCTCAGGAGTCACCAGTGTCAGGTTGACTGCTGCACCTGTAGGAAAAACTTAACTGAAAAGATGTACTACTAACTTTAGTTAAATTAAAAGTTTTGGGAGGAAATTCCTGCTTTGGGACCTCTTATGATTCCTGACACTGAATCAATACAATAAAAACATTTTTAAGATTTCTTTGCAAATGTTGAACTTTGCAAGCTATGTCAAATATCTAAAAGTAAGCCACAGGAACTAACACCTATTACAGTTGAGAGGCTTTGGATCGGCGCCTCTTGTCAGTTTATGTAAATGGTATAAAGTGCTGACTTGCAAGTTATATTGCATTATGAAGATGTCCTCGGGGGCTTTAGATTTTAGGAAAAGATAAAGGTAAAGTATTCTATTAAAATTTCTAAAACTACTTACCTCTGTACATTCCAAAGTATCCCTCAGATCGAACAGTCTTTATCAGACAGTCCATCCTAATCAAAATAATAATATGTTATTGTTGTCTACTGAGGTAAGTCACCATTCTAAATCTATAAAATGAATATTGAATAAACCGCACCCCTTTCACTAATCCATAGTTTTCTGAGAAAGAGAAACAAGTTTTCAGTTTCCATGACAGGTAATTCTCACTTACTCCAAGGAGCTCTCTTTCAAAGAAAATGCTGTCTTGCTTACGGTTGTGTGGACTTGCAATAAGTGTTCAGTGTCAATTCAAATCAACTAAATGTTAACAATGTGAATTATACATACATATTTTTGTAGACCCGTTGGCTTCCTCTTTGGTTCTGGAGTCTTGTCTTGGCAAGATCTATGGGAAACACACAGGTAACACCCACCAGTCCAGCAACTCCACCATTGATGAGCTTGGCAGGGAGGCTTGTGAGAAACAAAAGAGAGCAAATAAATCAATCAATACCTATTGTATTCCTAATGCATTCATTCACTCATAACCCACTCCTCCATTTAACAACTGTACAAAAATCAAGGCACTGCTTTGAAGGTATAGAAGAAAATGTCAAAAGAATCAAGGCAATGCCAGGCTAACACATTCATTTAAATGCAACACTTCCCTGTGAGTATAAGAGTTAAACTGAACATGTTTAGACTACTTACAATAAAACTACAGCATCAAAATCATTTTAACTGACACAGCAGACAGTGGTTCTAGTTCCATACCTTATTGGTTGTTGAGCCATGGTGAGAGGTTTGTAGTTTGGTCTGAGGACTGAGGACTGAGGTAGACAGAGGCGCAGTCACTATGCAAAGCAGCAGAGAGGGGTTATATACTGCAACCCCTCCCAGGAGCCTCAGGCAACACCGGCTGTTCACTCCCTGGCTGTGTGTCTCCACTGTGACTGACTGCATGGCCAATCAGAGGAGCGGGATCTTCTTACAGTAGGCATGCAAAGAGACACTTACACTACCACACACACACTTGCATGCATGTTTAGGGATTTTCGATCAGATCAGTACGTTTAAGTGCATTCCTAAGTTTTAGAAAAAGTATTTGGGGGGAAAAATGTAAAAAAAAAAAAAAATTTTTTTAAAGAATGTTGGATTTCTTCCAAAGCATGCTTCTACATGTCTAAAATGTTCTGAACCGGAAACAGGCACATCTTTATAAATGGTAATATAATAGTATATAGAAATATAAATAGTACTGATCTAAATAGAAGGTTATTGGTCTGGACATCAAAATATTATATATTGATTCTGTCCCAAGAATCAAATATCATTGTGAGTTTGATCGAGAGCCATTTCAATCGATTTCAAGACCCTTAATCTCACTTCACCTAATTATAGGTACACCTGTAATAAATAGTTCATAAGTCACTAGAGATAAAAGCAATGAAAGTCAAAGAAGTCAACAAAGTACTGAATGTAAATTATAGATTTTGACAATCCATGTTACACTGTATTTTAATATACAAATTAGAAATATATTTTTTATTTGTAAATATATACCCATGGTACTTGTGCCATTTTATGAAGGCTATTTATAATTATGTCTAATTGTGTAAAGTTGTGTTTGAACATATTAGTTATATTTTTTTTTAAGTAAAATTAAAAATCACAATAATTAATGCAACAGTGAATCAATATGGCAAAATTGATTCAAATAAAGTACAATCAATGACATTCGAAATTGTAAATTTCCTAAACACAACAGAAATTCATTTTTCACTGGGAAACTACATTGCTATGTTATGACCATATAATTAATTTGACATTTTGTTATGATCTGTTCTGCTTTTTAGTCAAAGCTTAATGAATTTAAAATGTATTGTAAAAACTGATTGTGATAGTTATGGAGCAGAAATGAGAACAAAAATCACACAGATCCCACATTTGCATGCAATTTTCATAATATGGCAATGCCAGACCAAATTTGATCATTAATGTTTATTTTTCAGTTTTCACAACATTATTTATATAATTTCGTAATAAAACGTGTGAGTCATCATCAACAATCAGTAACAGTTTAAAAATACATCTTTGCCAAATTGTCCTTAGAAATATTTTGTCTCTGACACATACATATGTAGTTGGCAAACCGTGCAATTAATATGTAAACATATTTTGCAAGCCTTTCTGATGTAACCTAAGAAATAAAATGAATTGCTCTCATACATAAAAGATCAAGGTATGAATATATTATTGTTACTGTGGAGATTTTAATTGTTATTTTTGCTTAGTATGTATTTTCTGGTGCTCTGGTAATGGTGTTTTTTCTATGGCTAGTCAAAATGAAGCATTTGCTTGTTTAAAAAAAAAAATGAGTGAATGATATTAGTTACAGTAAATGAGACTTTAGTGATTAATGCAGACATTTATAGTGAAAAAGATACAGACAGGAGAACCAGAACAAAGACTGTCTCTCAACAACAATATTCATCAAGATATTTTGTGTGTGTGTGTATATTATATATATATACAACATTATTACAAAACCATCCATATTGTTTACTCTTTCTATATAGCTGAAATGAGAAACACTTTCTAATAGAACAAGTGTTACCAGAACATTAGAGGGGGAAAAAGGTTATCAGAACTGAATTTTATTGTGAGGAAGGCCCCTTGTCGATTGATTTCAGACGGCACGCAGGTGCTCGGAGCATTTGCTGGGAGTGTAATTTGGCCTGTAAACACACTCGTTCCTGGTAGTGTTGCATTTGGTGCAGCGACACTGGCCTGCCACCGGATAAAAGAAGAGCGGTTCAATATGGACAGGACAGCCGGGCATCTTAGCAGAATGATAGACCAGAGAACGATGCATGCATCCTCTCTGAATCAGGAAACGCTTGCCCACAAATCCTCTCACGTTTGTGTCCTGTCACACACACAAAATCGACAGTGTAGTACAGTATATAATATTTAGTATATTTATATATGCAATATATTGAATCTAATTTACAACAATGCTAAATAGTATGTATTTATACTTATTACGAATTATTGCCTATTACATACGTATTCTTATTCTTTAGTTGTAATATATAATAGTATATTTTCTTCTGACATAATGTGCAGAGAAAAAAATCCAAGATAATAAAAAACAAGAAATCAAAAGCTTTGTTCCATCAAATTCCACATGTATTGAGTTTCCTGTTTTGTTTGTTTAGATATATTTAATGAAGATGTGTAACGTTATTATTATCCGATTTCACATGTCGTCTTTTGATATTTAGGTTCATAAACCACATGGACAAAATATAAAATGGCTAATGAAAGATACTTGGTCTTGTTATTGGTGTTTCACATATGTGTCATGTCCCCAGAACAAGTCGTTTATGAATACTACTCTCTCATTTTTATGATTCACTTTCTGTCTCTCTCTCTCTTATATATATTGTATATTTATACCTTTGTCTCTCTTTCCTTCTCACACACAAACACACACCACACCGCATACACAAAAAGCATATGCTAGATCAACTATACTCATAAAATGATATTTTTTAAAATAAGTTATTGCTTTTTTATATATAATTAAATATATTATATTCAATGGTATATTAAATATGTTCTAAATAATTCTTATGCTCCACTGCACTTCACTGTCAAAAATGACTTTGTTCATCATGAAACCTGCTTATCTCTGGTATCGAATTGGTCAGTTGTCCAAATTATTTGACACATTATCCCACATAAGAAACATGCTGCATGATTGTATTGTGAAGCTGCCAGGCTCTTACCTGTGTGAAGCACATTCCGCTGCACATGGTGGTGTTGACGGCCATGCAGTGACCGCACTCGTGTCTCTCCACGTACAGCGTGTAGTTCTTCAGAGAGCAGGCCAGGAGAACATCTCCTCCCAACACAAACAGCAGACTGCAAAACAACATCTTCATCTTCATCCAACACCTCTCCAAACACAAAATCTTCCTTTGGAGGATTGCTGATGTTCTGGTCAGTGCAGTTGGGAATCCTTCTTTTAACAAGTCAGATTTTGATTTGGTCAGAGTTCCTCGTGTGCTTTTAGACTCACACTAATCCCAAATGATCTGCGTGCCTCTTATCTTGCGGTGCAGGGAGGGAGGGTCTTCAGGTTGATCCTCCACGCTGGAAATCAACGTGACACCGGGCCGAACAGCCCCGGTCATCTCTTGATGTAACTCTTGATGTAAAACCAAGTGTTCAGCGGAATTAGTAATTATGCATCGCTATTTATAATGTCGGACAAATGCATCCCAATGAAAATCAAGGACGACATCTTGCATTTTATTTTATTACCACCGTGACTTTAGCATTTAAGAATAATAGTATCTTGATAAAATAAATAATAGCAAATAATTGCAAATTTGAGATCAAAACTGACTAATAATCTCCCTTTATATATGAACATCTAAACTTCATCGCAGTTGCAATTTCTAAAGGTCAGCTATGTATATATATATATATATATATATATATAGATAGATAGATAGATACACACACACAGTGTTGGGAAGGTTACTTTGGAAATGTAATGGGTTACAGATTACACGTTACCCTATTTAAAATGTAATAAGTAGTGTAACTATTTCAATTACTTTGTTAAAGTAATGTAACTGATTACATTTGATTACTTTTTGATTACTTTTCTAAATTTCCAGCGAATGTGTTCAACTGTTACTCATTTTGAAACATTTAAAGCAGGCAGGGTTAACCTCACAGTAGTGCTCAACACTGATTACTGTCAGACAATTATCAATTAAAATGATAATAATTCCATTTTAAAGCACAGCCATCGCAAAATCAGACTTTAGCAGCTCTTTTTACTTTGAGATCATTCTAATACAGATTTAAAATCATAATAAGAAATAGTTTAATAGCTATCACACTGTTTTTGACATCAAATCTTTGCATAGCTGTGACAGGAGACACTGGAATCTAACAATGCCTTGGAACAAACAGTTAATCTTACAATATAAAGCATATTCACAAACCCAAATAGGAAATAAAACAGTTATCAGATAAGCAGGAGCATGCACTCCTGAAATATTGGTCTCTCATATTTTAGAGCAGTCAATGCAAT
>NW_015505673.1:148177-151039 GCF_001515645.1 Sinocyclocheilus grahami
TGTGTGTGTGTGTGTGTGTGTGTGTGTGTGTGTGTGTGTGTGTGTGTGTGTGTGCGTGTGTGTGTGTGTGTGTGAGAGAGAGAGAGAGAACAATTATTAAGTTATTAAGATGTGACCCTTTGTAATTCTTAACATTTTCATAAGTAAGTGTAATTTAATTACACTTTTTTTTTGTAATGGAGTGTGTGTGCGTGTGTGTGTGTGTGTGTGTGAGAGAGAGAGAGAGAAAAAACAAACAATTATTAAGATGTGACCCTTTGTAATTCTTAACATTTTCATAAGTAAGTGTAATTTAATTACACTTTTTTTCTCTGTAATTGTAATGGATTACAGTTACATTTAATATACATCTTACGTCTTTAATATAAAATATACATATAATTCATTAACTCTTTTTTTTGTTTATGTTTTCATGTTACATTTGACATTGGGTGTTTGCTAAGCTTCCCATGCAAACTAATTTCTCTGTATCAAACTGATCAACTTTCGGCTATTTTTTAATTAGTTATTACAGTCATGTTCTTGTTGCATTTCTTGCCATGTCCCAGTTCTGTTGGCTAAATGGGGTTGTGTGCAGAGACAGCAGGCATGTTTCACATGTTTCGTTGTTTACCTGGACAATGTTTTGCTGTTCTAATCCCCACTAATGCTTCCCTCTCCACTGCTGGGACATGTGCTGCCACAGCATGCTTCCAAACCTCAGCTATAGCAACTGCACCGAACCACACTCACGCTCACACTCAAATACACACAGAGAAATAAAACATCCAAAATAGCTCAATAACTCAATGAAAGTGTTAGACATAAATACATGCTTAACAGATTACACAGCAAAAAACACAGTACAAAATGTGCTTCATGATTTTAATAAACTGGGTTTATTCAAAACAAAAAAATATTATTTATTTAATTATAAGACAGAATAATCCTGACTACATTAGTTTACTATTAAAATAGTTCCTTAAGACAATAATTGCACATTATCCATTTTTACAGTATTTTTGAGTGTATATTAAAGAACTAATGTTTGTTAATGTTATCAATTAAAGTTATGTAAGCAATAAGACATTCGAGGCGTGTTGTATCGAGCATGTCTCGAGTACCTTATTGCTTTTATTACCACACAATAAAAACAAAAAAAATCCTTCCGCTATAAAATCCTGACTGTAACAGTAACGGCAAGAAAATGTTTCGATATAACATGCCTCGTCTTATAGAGCTCAAATTAAAACAGAGAATAGGAACTGTTCTCATCTGCTGTGTCATTTTTTTTTTTTTAAATATATATGATATTTTCTCAAACACATACATCTGCTTATCTCTCAGCATGAGAAAAAGTCTGTTTTCTGTCTTTTAGTTTACAAAAGACAAATCGGCCCAGCGCAAGTTTGCAAGCATCATTACAGTGTAAATGGACACACAGAATCATACCTGAAACAGAAAACTAATAAATAGAGTAATATTTCCTCCACTCTGGGGGCTTTTCACAAAGTTGCGTGCACACATTAACATATCTCAAGAAGATTTTCTCTGACAGGAGGAAGGCCGTGGCCTCAAAATTAAAGGTGAATAATGCAACATAACGCCAGCATTCAGCATTTTGCTGAAATACATAATTCATGGAACAGTTTTGATGCTATATTATTGATTGTTTATGTTGCTAAGGGTGTTGCAGTGATACATACATACATACATACATACATATATACATATATATATATATATATATTTTTTTTTTTTTTTTATCTCAAGGTAAAATAATAGGTTGCACACATTAATTGCACACATATGCATATATGCATTTTTGCTGATGTTACTTTAAGAAACTATTTCTATCTGATTTGACCCTTGAACATAGTTATGTGTAAGTGTAATCAGGTTGATTCATATTAAATATGAGGCAGCCTGTCAAGTTAAATATATATTTAATATATTTAAAAAATCACTGCAAAGAAACTGATATATTAAAAAAGACAAAGCCATACAGTCGGTCCTCGGTTCAACTGAGCAGTGAAATATGACAGACCGAAGGAGAAGAGCCTCAGCGTGGGGTCAGGCATGTGTTTGTCTTGACCACAGCATTGACTCCAGGTGACTGTAACTGAATCAGTCTATGTTTAGTGCACTCTCAACCTCAATAATCACAGTGTCGGGGTTAGCAGACTTTATATAATTAGGATGTCATTTGAGCCCTTTATAACTGAAAGATTCTCTGTGGTGCTCTGAGGATGCCAGGAGGACAATATATGGTTGTGCAATCAGTTACATTCACAGTATCCTGCCAACAAGTCGACCTGGTCACGTTGTACTAGAGACATGGAAGTAAACGCTAGAGGGCAACATGATACACACTGGTCGCTTCGGGAAAAAACTAGGTCACAAGGATACATGACCCATCCCTTTTTTTATGATGTCTCCTCCTCAGCCATATCTTCTGAGGGACAGACACATTTCAGCCAAGGTCAAAGGTCAAAGGTGAATGCGCAGATTTATTTCATATATATATATATTCCACTATACATACGTCTATATAAATATATACAGTATATGCACACACACACTGGAGGTCAGAAGTTTGGAATAAGGAAAAGAAAGTCTCTTATGATGCAGTACATTTTTATTTGATCAAAAATACAGTAAAAACAGTAATATTGTGAAATATTTTTTACAATATAAAATACCTGTTTTCTATTTAAATTTATTTCAAAATGTAATGTATTTCTTTGATGCAAAGTAATGGTAGCCTACTTACAATTGTTAAAAACAGTTTTTGCTTATTTTTCGTGTGTGTGTGTGTGTGTGTGTGTGTGTGTGTGTGTGTGTGTGTGTGTGTGTGTGTGTGTGTGTGTGTGTGTGTGTGTG
>NW_015505673.1:151058-173221 GCF_001515645.1 Sinocyclocheilus grahami
GTGTGTGAGAGTATGTGTGTGTGTGTGTGTGTGTGTGTGTGTGTGTGTGTGTGTGTGTGTGTGTGTGTGTGTGTGTGTTTAAATCATATGGAATCCCGTTTCTGCCACTGAATAAAAAATAAAACAAGGTAATTGTGACTTTTTAGCTCACAATTCTGACTTTTTTTTCTCAGAATTGCGAGTTCATATCTTGCAATTCTGACTTTATAACACACAATTGCGAGTTATAAAGTCAAAATTGCGAGTTATAAAGTCAGAATTGCGAGATATAAACTCGTAATTCTGAGTTTTTTTTATGACGTTTTTTCTCAGAATAAATATATAAACTCACAATTCCAAGAAAAAAGTCAGAATTGCGAGTTTATATCACAGAATTCTGAGAAAAAAAAAGTCAGAATTGCGAGATATAAACTCGTAATTCTGAGGTTTTTTTATGACGTTTTTTCTCAGAATAAATATATAAACTCACAATTCCAAGAAAAAAGTCAGAATTGCGAGTTTATATCACAGAATTCTGAGAAAAAAAAAGCAATTACCTTGTTTTATTTTTTATTTAGTGGTGGAAACGGGCTTCTATAAAATCATGAGATTTTTTTTTTCAGGATTCTTTGATGAATGGAAAGTAAAAAACATTTTATATTGTAACATTTTAAGTGTCCTTACTGCCACTTTTGACAAATTTAAAGCATTCAGAAGCCAGCCCCAGCCCCAGTGGTGCCACTTCCTGTTATTAAAGAGCAGTTCACGCAGATCGGAATGGCTCTTGTAGGACTGCTGCTGAAGTTGGCTCGGGACCACAAGCACATTATAGTAGTTGTCAACTATGCCACCCGCTACCCAGAGGCCACCCCCCTCAGACGGGCAACCACTGCAGCTATTGCCGAAGAGCTCTTTCTGTTGTGTAGCTGGGTGGGGATCCCTACAGAGATCCTCACAGACCAATGGACCCCCTCCGTCTCCTGGATAATGGCCGACTTCTGCAAATTGCTAAAGGTGAAACATATTCGAACCTCAGTCTACTACCCCCAGACTGATGGGTTAGTGGAGTATTTTAATCGGATTCTTAAACCGATGTTGAAGAGGGTGGTTGCTGAGGATGGCTGTGATTGGGACCGAATGCTGCAGTATGTGCTCTTTGGAATAAGAGAAGTACCCCAGGCTTCCACTGGTTTGACCTCCTTTGAATTGCTCTTTGGAAGCCTACTTCCAGGGCTACTTCCTACTACTAGGGCTACTGGACATCGCCAAAGAAGCCTGGGAGCAACAGCCTTCTCCCTATTGCTTGGAAACTTACAGCCCTGGAGACCTGGTACGCAGTGATCGAAAAGTAAGCGCTGGCTATAAAATGGGCCATCCTGGAGCTACGCTCCTACCTCCTAGGGTACTCCTTCATCCATCGTTGAGCAAGTCCCCAGTATGAGAGAAAGAATCGACCGAGTAATGACTCTGGTGAGGGAACATCTGCTCAAGTCGCAGCAGGCCCAACAATGCCTATATGACTGGCCGGAGCAACCCCATGAGTTCCAACTTAGAGAAAAGGTCCTCGTCTAGATCCCTGACACTTTCTGCAAGTTCCACACCTCTTGGAAGGGTCCTATACTGTTGAGCGTGTTGCCCTGTGAACTACCGTCTGGGCCAACCTGGAAGACGAAGGCTAGAGCAGATTTATCACATCAACCTCTTGAAGCAGTGGGTCGCAGCACCCCCTGCCATGGCCCTGTTAGAACAGAAGGATGAACCCGTGATGGACTTCGGAACCAGCTCAGCCCAATCAGTGAGCAGCGAAAGGAGCTCATGTCCCTGTGACCCTTGAGCAGCCAGGAAGAGCCCAGTACATATCCATTCTAGATCTCACAAAAGGATATTAGCATGTCCCCAGATTCCAAGCAGAAGACCACTTTCAACACTCTCTCAGGGCACTGGCAGTACTGGGTCCTTCCTTTCAGCCTGCATGGGGCTCCAACAACCTTCCAGAGGTTGATGGATGTGGCTCCGAAACCCCACCAACAGTATGCCGCTGCGTATCTGGATGATGTAGTCATCCACTCAGACAGCTGGGAAGACCATCTGACTCGGCTGAGGGAGGTGCTATCAGCGCTGCGTTGGGCTGGGCTGACTGTCAAATGTCACCTGGGTCTCTCCGAAGCACGTTACTTGGGATAAATTGGCAGAGGCCTCATCCTCCCACGGGAAGACAAGGTAAGAGCAATCCGTGAATGTCACAGGCCCATGTCAAAGAAACAGGTACATGCCTTTCTGGGGTTGACCAGGTACTACCGCTGTTTCATACTGGGCTTCTCATCTTTGACTTCTCCCCTCACAAACCTAACAAATAAAGGCCAGCGCAACAAGGTGCAGTGGAGCCCAGCAGCAGAGGAAGCATTCTAAAACCTAAAAGCTGCTTCTTCTTCCTCCCTGGTGCTCCACACTCCAGACTTCTCTCAACCCTTAACTCTCTACACTGACGCCTCCGATACCAGGCTAGGAGCAGTCTTCTCCCAGACTATCAGTGGAGAAGAACATCCAGTGACATACATCAGCTGGAAACTTACGGCCCTGGAGACCTGGTACGCAGTGATCGAAAAGTAAGCGCTGGCTATAAAATGGGCCATCCTGGAGCTACACTATACCTCCTCGGGCACTCCTTCACTCTGGTGACCAATCATGCACCACTCCAATGGATGTCCAAAGCAAAGGATATCAACACGAGGGTTACCAGATGGTTCCTGATCCTCCAGGATTTCCACTTTATCTATTGCACAAGAAATAACCCCCCCATGTTGAACGGCTTACGTGTCTGCACTACTCTTTCCCTCTCTGACCCTGCTATATACAGTATATATAATTTATATCTAATAATGTATGAAAACAAAGGAACATTATGATGTAAAATGAATAAATATTTTACATTCAAATTGTTATGATTATTTTGTATTTTCTAAAAACAGATTATACAATTGAAGTTAAACAAATCCAAAGTAAAAGCATTTTCACTAGTGGTTTCAGATATGTACAATAGTATATACCGTATTGACCCGAATATAAGACGATGTATCTGAAAAAACACGGTCGTCTTATATTCAGGGTCTAGACTTTGACATGTCAATAATACACCCACAACAATAAGTGGCGCCAAATACGCATAAAACGAGTGTGCCATGAAATACGTAATGTAATGCGTGTTGTAAAGATTGCGAGTAAAAACAAAAGAAAAAGAAAAGCTTACAGCTGCATGAGTCGTGACTGTCACGTTAGCCTGATGGGACCAAACTCCCTTTGTGATTTTAAAACGTAAGACAGTACCCAGAAGACTACAGTAAGATTTAACTCTACTGTTAATAAGAGTTTGGTAGGCTACTATTAGATGTATAGCCTAAATGTCCTAATTCAGATGGGCTACCTGTTTTTATTTTTTAATGGTATATCAAAAGTGTATATTTTTTAAATGTGATTGTTGGTACATTTGACCAGTTTTTACCATACTTTCAAAACAAAAATTAAAATAGGAAAAATATGCAGTATGAAAATAATTGAAGACAAAATGTGTTTTACTGAGAAAAAAGATTTGTTTTTTAAAAAGCCTTTTTCCAAAAGGTACATCTGGAAAAAGGGGGGTCGTCTTATAATCAGGGTCGTCTTATATTCGGGCCAATACGGTACTATAGTATAGATAAAATGATATATATTTCATAAGGGCAACCCAGTACAGTTAGCATGTCATTATCTCAATTTAGACCCATAATGCAATGTGGAGAACCATCCTGAAGTGGTTTATTTTGCAATAATGACTGATAGACTGCAAATGATCCTGCTAATTACACTGCCACAATAAACAATAAGAACATAAATTGACATGAAATATTGATTTGAGTTGAAAGTATCTGACAATGTGAGTGTTGTGAGCAACATGAAACTAGTTTAATTGGCTGTCACAAAAAACAGTTGAGTATACAGTTTAGCAAAATTATGGAAAAGGTATTAAAATGGAAATGCAAAACAAAATAAAACACAACCAAAAAGACAATCTAACTGACAGAGAACACACACTCGTAATCATAGAGTGAAAATATCAGTTTGTGATGCTGAACTGTTCAATTACCTCTGAACTATAGCATGTACATGTACAGATGCTCTTTCTTACTGTCCTCCCCTGAGGAAGTGAGAACATAATCGCACTCAACAAATGCTAATACCACATATGTGAGGTTTGATAAACCAACCCGGCTGATATAATTGTCAAAAACTAGATAAATGCAACACAACATGATATATTGGTATAAAATGCATAATTTTCCCCAAATACTGAGCTAATATGAAATTGAATATGTGCATCTTGGGAAACCTTGCAAAAAGTTACCAAAGAAAGTTTTTTTTTACTTGTTTTAAAGTTAAAAGTAAGTTTGTTTAAATGTATTAAAATGCATTGTATTTTGTTTCTGTTATTAACAACAAAATATGTTATATGAAAAAATAAATGTAATTTAAATATAGCTTCCTAAAGAAAATATAGTATGCCTAAGTATATGTATCTTATTTTAAGAATATTTATAATATTATTTTATGTGGTGTAATTACTAAACGTGTCTATATTAAAGATTCAAGCCTTTGTAAGTAATGATAAGGAATTATTTCACATGGTTTGGCCATCTTTAAAAGTCCAAACCTGGATCTTGCGTACGACAACCCAGCTCGGTTGGGCTGCAGTGACTCGGATTCGTAAACATGCCACAGTTGCCGGCACAAGTTTCTGGACTGCTGGTTCATTAAACTGACCTTGCTGAAGTGAACCCAGCTTGTCAAATCCAGAGCACTCCACCTCCGACTCCTTTTTCACCAGCGTTTTTCCAAGTTCCACATCAGCATAGACCAGCTCATCTTTCCCATCCAATCCTGTTACTATTTGGACACGTGAGATGAGAACAGGTTCATGAAAGACCACTAAAATGTAGTTTTCTGGGCCAATAGGTGACACACCCCAGAAATACTCTAAGCCCTGGCTGTAAGCTTTGTCGACTGTATTGGTCTGATAAATTTCAATATTCGTGCTAATGTCTGCTGGAGGGTTATCAGCAACTTCTTCAACAAAGTCCTCATCCTTGAGATGATTGAACGTCCCCTTAAATGACGAGTAAGTGCCCATGTGCTGAAACAGAGATGGGCGGAAACGTATGACTTTATCCTGCATCAACAATTTGTGAAAATGCGACAGCAGGAAGTCGCAGGGCATCTCTTGGTAGAAATTATAAAGGAATCGGGCTAGAATGGGCAGATCTCTGCACTGATAGACTTTTCCAATGTAGCCCAACTTGGAGAATTCCAATGTGACCCACTTTGAGTTGCTCATCGAATGGATGTGCTCACGCATACTGGAGAGAAAGTTCTTCGAACAGCTCACATCATCCTCCAGCATGACATAGTATTGGGAGAGATTACTGCTAAAATGGACCAAATAGGAATAGTCCACATTTTGCTTCGAACGGAAGGACACGCGGTCAGAAGCGTCGTTGAAGTTCCTCTTCAGTCCTGTGAGGGGAGGATAGTTGTCTTCATTGGCATGGATGACCAGAAGTTGACCCTTGGACAGCCGCGTGTGGAATTCATTTGTAATTTTCTCTAATGTCTGCTGGATCCAGCTCACATCAAAGTCAGCAAGAAGGACGACCACAACCATTTGGTCCAGCTCTTCTTCTGAGGAGGCAGAGTAGATTGACTGAAGAGTGTCCTGAAGATAACTGCCCTTTTCTCTCTCCACAGACGAGAGGCCCACCGTCAAGTACTCTGAAAAATTATGAAACACAAGGGTGTGAATATAAAGTTGTTTTCTGGGTTTCATTGGGCTCACAAATTCTTATTCAAGATTTTGCCTTGTTTTTCAGATAAAATATTCAAAGTTAAGTTTTTTCTTGCTCCACTGGCAAATAGTTGAGGGAGGGAGGGAGGGAGGGAGGGAGGGATGGATGGATGGATGGATGGATGGATGGATGGATGGATGGATAGATAGATAGATAGATAGATAGATAGATAGATAGATAGATAGATAGATAGATTTCAGCATCATTACTCCCGCCTTGAATGCCACATGATCCTTCAGAAATCATTCTAATATGCTGATTTGCTGCTCAAGAAACGTATTATTATTTTCAATGTGAAATCAGGTTTGGCTGCTTAATAGAATGCATTAAATTAATGCATCTATTTGCAGGGGTTTTATTAAAAGCAAAACACAACAGAATGGAGCATTGGAATGACTTGAAAGTAACAAAATAAACAAACAACCGGGAACATGAGGAACAAGATAAGAGAAACAAACGCAAACATGAACAACATCAACCATTACATTTAACAACTGACCAAACAAGGAAAACACAAGAGATATATACACAGGGGGCTAAAAAGCTTAAGAAGATAATGAGACACCTGGGGATATAATCGAGGAGGAACCACTAAATGAAAGGATTACAAGGGACTACAAAAGCTGACACCGGAAACTGGAACACAATTCCAACATTAAAGCCCAACAATAGACAACACAGGGAACATGTAATGTAACCCCCCTCCCCAGGGAGTGGATTCCAGACGCTCCACACCAAACCCAAACAAAAGTCCAGTGCAGAGCTGAAAACCAGGGTAAAGCCAGTGGAGCCAGGGTAGAGCTGGAGACCAGGGCAGAGCAGGGAATCAGGGTGGAACTGGATACCAAGGTGGAGCCCACACCAACATCAGCAGTGGATCTGCCACACTGGATGCCAGTCTCATCTGCCCCAAAACAGGTCCGTGATCACCAGAGCTGTAGGTATATAACCGTTACAGTGGGCTCCTCCTCCATCTCTCTCACAGTGAAGGAGGATCCGCTCAGCACAAGTGCTCACTCCACAAACTTGTTAAATGTCCCTTGAAAACCATCACAGGAAAGTTGTGTGCAAAGTGGTTCAGCGAGTCCAGAGCGATAAAAAGTAATCAGATTATTGTCCAGGAGGTGAGTGTGATAGGCCTCTCTATTCTGTGGGCTTTTTGAAGAACAGTTTGTGTACAATTCAGCCTGTATGTTAATTGTATTGTGGAAGCGCTGTATTGATGATATTTTCTGCTTATGGTGTGGTACGATTTTCATAGACTTTCATTGACTTTCAGTATGGATGTCCAGAAGGAACAAATTAATTTCCTAGATGTTAATGTTATGAGACCGGTATTGAGACTAGTTTATTCCGTAAACCCACAGACTGTAATACACTTCTAGATGGGTTATCATATCCCCCTGTTCCTCTGAAACGTTTCCTGCCTATTTCTCAATTCAGTCGCATTCATAGTATTTGTAGTTGAGATGAGGATTATCAATATCATGCAGAAGAAATGGCCAATAGGTTTAGGCAGAAAGCATATGTGACCCTGGACCACAAAACCAGTCATAAGGGTCAATTTTTCAAAATTGAGATTTATACATCATCTGAAAGCTGAATAAATAATCGTTCCATTGATGTATGGTTTGTTATGATAGGACAATATTTGGCTGAGATATTCGAAGATCTGGAATCTGAGGGTGCAAAAAAATCTAAATATTTAGAAAATCACCTTTAAAGTTGTCCAAATGAAGTCCTTAGCAATGCATATTACTAATCAAAAAATGTAAGTTTTTATATATTCACAGTAGAAATGTACAAAATATCATCATGGAACATGATCTTTACTTAATATCCTAATGATTTTTGGCATGAAAGAAAAATCAATAATTTTGACCCGTACAATGTATTTTTGGCTATTGCTACAAATATACCCCAGCGACTTAAGACTGGTTTTGTGCTCCAGGGTCACATATAAGGAGGAGTGAACACAATCTGCGATAGATCGCTTCAGTAGCAGTTCTCAACAGGATTGTCTTGTCAAGAATTGTTTTATCCAGTGTTCTCCACTAGCTAAAGATATCAAAGGCATAATTCAGAAACATTGGTACATTGTTGACAGTGATCCTATCTGGCACACAATTTTCGCTAAACCAGTTTGGGTAGTCTTTAAGAGACCTCCAAACTTACGTAATATGCTGGTCAGGGCTGATTTATCTGTTTCTCAACCAACACATTTTTTGAGTAACATTCCTTCAGGTAACTATAAGTGTGGAGGTTGTCAACAATGTAATTTTACCTACAAAATACAAACTTTTAAGCATCCCTGTACTGGGAAATCTTTTAAGAACAGAGGAACGATTTCTTGTAAGACCTCTAATGTTATTTATGTGCTGTGCTGCCCGTGTGAACTCTGTTACGTGGGTAAAACTAGCAGACAATTCAAAATGCAGATTGCCGAGCATCGAAGTGCCATTAGGCTGCATGACCCTAGAAGTCCAGTAGCACTGCCAGACGCCATCGAATGTGAGCATTTGCCCACTCAAGTCGGTTACGACGACGAACTGCAGTCAGGTCGAGACCCCGATGAGGACGACGAGCATGCAGATGAGCTTCCCTGAGACGGTTTCTGACAGTTTGTGCAGAAATTCTTTGGTTATGCAAACCGATTGTTGCAGCAGCTGTCCGGGTGGCTGAAGTTGCTGGATGTGGAGGTCCTGGGCTGGTGTGGTTACACGTGGTCTGCGGTTGTGAGGCCGGTTGGATGTACTGCCAAATTCTCTGAAACGCCTTTGGAGACGGCTTATGGTAGAGAAATTAACATTCAATTCACGGGCAACAGCTCTGGTGGACATTCCTGCAGTCAGCATGCCAATTGCACGCTCCCTCAAAACTTGCGACATCTGTGGCATTGAGCTGTGTGATAAAACTGCACATTTTAGAGTGGCCTTTTATTGTGGCCAGCCTAAGGCACACCTGTGCAATAATCATGCTGTCTAATCAGCATCTTGATATGCCACACCTGTGAGGTGGATGGATTATCTCGGCAAAGGAGAAGTGCTCACTAACACAGATTTAGACAGATTTGTGAACAATATTTGAGAGAAATAGGCCTTTTGTGTACAAAGAAAAAAGTCTTAGATCTTGGAAAAATGGGGCAAAAACAAAAGTGTTGCGTTTATAATTTTGTTCAGTGTATATGAGTCCATGTATATATAAGTTCCCATAACTTGCATTGTACTCTTTTTACTACACTGATTCTGTCGTCACTGCTTGCAAAACAACTCCCTTTAATGAGTTGATCTTGCCACATGCTCTTGTACTGTTAGTATTGTGTGCATAGGCATAGGCTGCACTGCATAAATATGATTATTTTGCATAAATATGATTATTTATGCAGCATTTAAAAAATGGACATCACATTTAATTTCAATTCCTTTAGTGATGCTGTAGCATTATCTTCTAGATCTGTTGCTCCAAAAACAAAACATCTACATCAGGGATGTGAAACTCAATTCTGGGAGGGCCAAACCCTTGCAAAGTTGATCTTAAAACCCTAAGTAAATGCAACTGATCCAGCTAATCAAGTCCTTCAGGCTTATGTGTGTTAGACACCACTGATCAGATCTACATGCATGTAGATGTAAACAGATAACTCACTCTTGGACTGCTGGAAGACTCCTGCCAGAACTTTAATGGAAACATTGAAATGCAGGTAATGGCCTTTAATATCTTCCATCCAAGTCTCCTTATCCCAGATCCAGGTCTGTGACACCTGCTGCAAAAAAAATAAATAAAAATAATTCATCTGCTCAGAACTAAAAGGAAATAAAGGTCCAGAGTCTGTCACTATGGCGTTCCCCTTCAAAAGTTACTAATACTGTACACTAGAGGTACTAATATGTACCTGTTACTATGCACCTTTTAGGGGTAAAAAAGGTACAAAAGTGTACCTTTTGAAAGGTACCACTGCAGTGACAGCTTTTGTACACTCTTGGACTGCTGGAAGACTCCTGCCAGAACTTTAATGGAAACATTGAAATGCAGGTAATGGCCTTTAATATCTTCCATCCAAGTCTCCTTATCCCAGATCCAGGTCTGTGACACCTGCTGCAAAAAAAATAAATAAAAATAATTCATCTGCTCAGAACTAAAAGGAAATAAAGGTCCAGAGTCTGTCACTATGGCGTTCCCCTTCAAAAGTTACTAATACTGTACACTAGAGGTACTAATATGTACCTGTTACTATGCACCTTTTAGGGGTAAAAAAGGTACAAAGGTACACTGCAGTGACAGCTTTTGTACCCTTTTTTTCTGAAAGTGTAGGGAACTACAAACATGTCAGGAAGTTCAACATTTGGCTGGTTATTTTTATCACCGACGACCATTTCAAAAGCTGTGTACTGTATATGAATTAAACCTTTTCAGAAGTAACAGTCAGGAAAAGATATGTCGTTTTTGTCTTGATACTTCATACATTTTGTTATGAAAAAGAAAGAAACAAATGTTTTTGTGAAATGTTTAGTTTCAAAAGCGTGCTTGCGCTTCTTTGTTTAAAATACAGTGTGACTTGCTTTATTATTTTGTTATCGAATTCATACAAATACTGTCACAGTGTTACAGTCTCCGCAGCATACGTAATCCAGTTCACTGTCTCTTAAACTGCCTTTTAATGTTCAGCATATTACAACACTTTCAAACCTAATGTAATGGGAAATATTCCATTGTGAGAGATGCTTTAATCCAAGTTGATGTAGAAAAATCATTAACAGTATGACTCAAATGTACAGGAAACTCCCAACGAGCTATGAACGGAACAAGGGCAACTTGTGGTGTGCCACAGTCTGAAACTAGCATTGTCTGAGTAGCCTACATACAACACAATGAACCATTTTTCTGATTTTTAAGATTCTTAAAAGGATACTTCACCCAAAAAATGAAAACCCTCTCATTATTTCCTCAACCTAATCCCATTCCAAACTTGTTTGACATTCCTTCTTTCATTTGTGGAACATAAAAGATGTTTTCAGCCTGTGAGTGATTCTATAATTGCAGGTACATTTGGTGTCCGTAGTCATTCTTTTTTTCTTCAGCTTTTTTCAAATGGTTATATTTTTGATTATTGTAATATTGTGTTACTCATTGTTATGAATTACGAGATGTTACAGTCCATAACAATATAACATTTTTTGCAAAAAGTGTCAATGATGATTTCAAACATGATTTCTTGTTGTCCGAATTAGTCAGTGCATGTTTTCCATCATGTATCATTGTGTAATCAAAATATTTTATTGTACTTTTCTTTTGGTAATATTTCATTCATTTTATTTATAAAAGCCCTAAAGAGTAATTTACCTACTTCTACAACATTATAAAAAAAAAATAACTTTTTTCTTTTAAAAATGTGTGTCTGTAAATCTTGTGTCAACTCTGTTACCGTACCATACTTTGGCTGTAAATGAGTGGAATTATCTCCCACAACTATGTACATACAGGAAATTATGTCACGTTCCCTCCCTGTTAAGATCTGAAGCACTGAAAAGTCTATGTGCTCTCTCTAAGAAAATAGTTTAATCTAAAAAGCTCTTACACCAAGAGTTATTTTATAAACTGTCAAATCTGTTACCACAATATCAAAAGGAAAACTGAATTTTTCATCGATCGCACTGTGTTATTTTAAAAATCTTTTAATCATGATTTCATTAGTGCCATGTGCTCTTAGCATTTATGCTCGCAAGTGGAGTTTTTGGCAAAAAATAAAGAAAATGGTAAATTCTGTTACCGTCAAACTCTGTTACCATGTTAGAGTAACAATGCTGACAGTGCAGTAACAGAGTTGACAGTCCATCAGACAATTCTGTTACTTTACAATTCTGTTTCTTAAAGGGTCAACTCTGTTTATGAACTATTTTCACAAAAAATAAATTTGTTGTTTAAAATCTAATAAACATTATTGATTTATTTTTGCACCCTTATAATATTTCAACAACATTTCTTTTTTTAACTGGATATTGTATATAATACATTTTCAGATGAAAAATATTTGCTCCAAGTGGACGGTTCTGTGAAGACACAGGTATTTATTTTAATTTTAAGGTACGCATAGGTGAAATATCATCTCAGTTTGAAGTGATGGAATGCAAGGACTGTTTGTCTAATGAAACAAGAAGGAATATTTTTCCTGTTATGATTTATTGTTATTTCTACACATTGGCTAATTTGTCCGTAACAGAGTTGACAAACAATACCATAAAGACATCTTTTCGTTCAAAGTAAAAAAAAAAGAGGAAGTAACTTGTGCTTGGCAAGCACTGAATTATTCAAATGAAATATGTTTTCAATAATATACTGAAAAAAAAGTTTTTTTTCTTAACTTTCTGCAATGCCAAATGTATCTCCAATTATAGAATCACCCGTATACAATGCAATTCAGCGGTAAACAAAACCTCTTTTCTGTTCTGCAGATAAAAGATAATCAGGGTTGGAGTGACACAAGTGTGTGTGTGAATGATAACAGAAGGTTGGTTTTTCTGGGGTGACCTATCTCTTTAAGTCTCAATATTTAATAATCATGCTATTAGCACAAGCTAATACCTTGAGGCTTCCCGATTCTGCTTTCTGCATGTAGATGTAGACCCTGGTCAAAATGAGAAGACCAGTCGCTAGGAGGAAGAGGTTTTTCAGATGGAATCTCATCACACACCTTCTTCTGTTAAGACACACAGGCACCACCAACATTAAACACACATGATGAGCTTCACTTGTACCTCCAAATGCTGTTTTTCCTATATGATTGATTGTCTATAATCAGTAGTTGCATTGTTCAATTATTCACATGACCCAGTTTGAATAATTAATGGCCGATTATGAACCATTCAGCTCACACATTCAACACTGTCATTTAGAGCAGCAGAATAGTGCTTCTCACACTAGTAAGTCGCCATCTACAAGGATAGGGAAACGCAGCAAAGTGAGTGTAAACGTAGATTAACATGTCTGTGAATATGAACATATTTATTATTAATAAGTATTGCATATCAGCAAAAGTCAATACAATCTGATTTATTCTAAGAATGCAAAATTCAGTGTTGTTGGTTGTTGTTGTTTTTACCATGAATCTGAGACGTTCACTGTTTAATACTGAACTGTGCTGAGAAACATAGCATATTCATATTCAGGACTCATTTAGTGACACAATAGCTTACTCATTTTATACTCAATATTTCTCCTGCCATGTAAAGCCAGGACCCTGGCAACTTTCACTTGATAAAACAAGAACATGATTACATGGGATATAATATTCCCCTGCAGGAATTACTGTACCGGTCTGGTTAGAAAAGTAGCATCACCACAAGGACGATTTAAACAGCTTTACAGCTCAAATAATACATTTTGTAGAGGGCAATTCATAAAAGCGCGTTATCAAAAACATAAGCAGCATGCACATTTCCAGTTTTAACCCCTCCGAAATGTCTTGCTCCATAGATTTTAACTGCAAGTGCTTTAGTATAAACATGTTTTTTCCCCCAGCATGTCACCGTTTGCTTTCTATTGTAACTTCCAAACATATTTTATGTAGCGTAGACTGTAATAAGATCAAGTTTTAAGTCTGAAAGTTGATTTAAGCTAAAAGTTATCGCTGTTTTAATGAACAATTGATATGTATTATTTTAATTTGAAAACCCAGTGATATAAAAAAGCAAATACTTTCAAAATCCTAAAAAGTGATTGAGAGCTGGCTGTGTAGTAAAGGAATGACTGAATGTTGGATTTGTCATTACGTATTATAACCCCAGTATACTGAAAAAGCATGCATTTTGAAACAGGCCTGACCTTTCCCCGTGAGCAAAGTGAACTTTGCTTCCGCACGTTTACCATTATGTGCTCTATTTGCATTAAATGAAAGCACACCTGGTTACAGGGATGCATCATTTGTTGTTAATTCAACAAATAAAACAAGTAATAGCAGAGAATGAAGAGAGTAAACCAGTCAAACTGGTTTTAGTCTGTTAGGTACTGAATGTGTGTGAGCCTGGACTCAATGACACTACGTTCCTTAAATCCAGGTTCCTTTGCAACTTAAACAAGTTATGGCAGTTGTTTTGTTTAAAAGCCTCGGTCAGGTTTTACAGGACAGGTGAAAGGAACAGTCTAACATGACTATACTTAAGCCTTTATATTAAAAGCTAACCAATAAATTGTGTACGTGAAAATATTACCTATAAAGCCACAGAAGAACATCTCCTAATAAAACACAAAAGGTGTTGGACTTGACGCAGCACTGCACAGAGCGTTCTGTGTGTGACATCAAACTACAGCGAGAGCGATTAGACAGCATTTTTAAAAATGTTTGTTTTGATGTCAAATAAGTCTTGCTTTTTTGTTAAAGCAGTGCTGCTGTTGTAAAGTTATACAGCTACAGTTGTGTTGCTGGGTTTTAAAGCAGGTTTATTTTTTTATTTCTTCCTTATCAGTCTGTATTTACAGCAATTTCACTGTCCACTCTGTTCAAATGTGGATGAATGGCTACACATAGATGTGTGCAGAGCTGTGTGAGATCACTACCATCCTGCTTTTGTGGGGGTGGGTAGGGGTGTTAAATAATGATTTATTTATGTTTGTTTTGTTTTTCCCCCATAGGTTTTTAACATTCTAAAAGCTCTTTATTATTAAATTACATTTACATTACATTTAGTCATTTAGCAGATGCTTTTATCCAAAGCGACTTAGAAAACAATGGAAGCAATCAAAACTAACAAAAGAGCAACAATATATAAGTGCAAATGACACGTCTCGGTTAGCCTAACACAGTACACGTGGCAAGGTGTATTTATATATACAGTTAAATTAAGTATACTGTTAAGTAATGCAAGTATTACATACAACAATAAAACAGTGCATTGACATACAAAAGGAAATTTAAGTACTTAAGCACTTAAGTACTTTTAGAAGCAAGTACTTCTGTACTTTTACTTAAGTAAAAATCTGTTTACTTGCAATGGAGTAATATTTGACCAGCAGTATCTGTACTTTCTCTCAAGTAATGGAGTTGAGCAGGCTTTGTCCGCCTCTGAGTAGTAGCAGTAGTAAAATAGTATGATCAGTCTCTCATATAGGGTTAATTATGTCTTATTTCTACCTGCGAATAAAAAGAAAATGACCTAACTTGACATTCGGAATGCAAAGATGTAAAAAAAAATGTATTCGAAATTCGGAACGCCCAAATTCCACAATCGAATTATATATATAGCCTATATAACGTATATATATATATATATATATATATATATATATATATATATATATATATATAAATCAAATCGAAAGTATATGGAAAACGGATCTACTTGCAAACTGTCCAGACAAGCAGTGTAGATTTTAACACCCAGTTCATATAAAGTCCACTTACCTTTATATCACCTATAACCTTGCACAGCAGAAAAAAGTCAACATTCAAAATGATATTGTGTGCAAAGCGAGAGAATCGCGCGTCTCTGGACGAGTTCATTCACTTCCTAGTGTCCTCCAGTCGCTCTTAGACTTAGATTCGGTCTTTACTCCCTTCAGTGAAGTGTGCTGTGCGTTTATCCAGATGCTGCTGATCCGCGAGCGCTGCTGTCAGGAGTGCTGCTGGTCGCTGAAATGTGAGGCGGCCGAGGGTTGGATGCAACTTGTCAGGTAGCTAGTTCAGCTGGTGTCATTTCCTCCTCAGTCACAGGGGTCTCCATCGGGGAAATTAATGTGTCATGAATTAAAAGAGTTTCAAACAGATTGTGATCTTGGCTTCATTATAGACTTTCTTTAGTAATTGAATTAGCCTAGATCATGGCAAGACATACCTATCTAACAAACAAACAAATGGTTAAATAAATGTAACTTTATTAGCTTATTACATTGTGTTACTGTGTATACATTTGAGTTGAAACAGCTCTTTCGGTCCTGCGGTCAAGCCAGACGCGCTTTATTACTGCGCGTCTAAGCGCGCACTTACGGTCTGGGTGCTGGGAGTGGTTAAAATGCATGTAAAGAAGCTGTCATAAAGGCGTTTCCTTTATACTTTTGCTGATATTTTCAATAGATTGCTGTCCACGGTGACCCAAAATATGTCTGCATAAAACGTAATTTAACCCTAAAAAGACCATAAAGCAACATCAGCATATTTATTTATTGCTAATTTATATCATGACATAAATAATACAATTTCAGGATTTTTTCTTGAACATTGGATTAATGTTTGTGAATACATCATTTTTTTTTTGTACATGAACATTTGTATTGTATATTTATTAATATACATATTTTATCAAAGTGAATATATATATATATATATATATATATATATATATATATACACAGTATATATATATACATGTGTGTGTGTGTGTGTGTGTGTGTGTGTGTGTGTGTGTGTGTGTGTGTGTGTGTGTGTGTCTGTGTACACCTTTAATCTGATACTTGTTTACGGTGACCCTGACTATTACTGTATTAATTTTCAAGTTAAATCTATTGTACACTCCAAATTTCAACGTGCATTCTCACACTTTCTCATAAAAAGCACTTACTCGTAAAAAGCTTTCCTTAATAGGTTTGCTCATTCCTCCAGTTGATTCAAGTCCACAGTCACCCTGACTATTACTGTATAACTTTTCAAGTCATTTTACTGTATGGTTCTGGAGAAAATTAATGACAAAATTACTCCAAAAAACTGCATTCTAGCAGTTGCACCATTACCCATTTTCAAACACTCATACAAATCTTTGCTTTATAAGTTTGCTCATTCCTTCAATTGATTCCTGTTCACAGTGACCCTGACTATTACTTGTGGCTGGGAGAGGGAGTTCACAGACACAAATAGCAGCTAGAGGGTGTTTTATTGTGACAATTGCAAATGGTGTATCAAATCAAGGTGAATACTATGAGGAAAGGCATGCTCGGTGCTGCAGGGCAGTCCTGTAGAGGGGTGGGCGAACCAGGGTGACCGTGTGGGGAAGGCCGGACGTCAGCCGCTGGTCTCTGCAACAAACAAAGAGCACACAGTTAGCGTCCTGCATAATCGGAGGCGAAGCTCAACCTCCTTCCCATCTCTTCCGTTTATATATCCTCCTCTTAATGATGTGCAGGTGCTGATGATCGGCACTCGCTCCCAGGTGTGAGGGCTGTTTCCATGGCGACGCTGATCTGGCACTGGGTGACTCGCCACATACTGTATTAATTTTCAAGTAATTTGACTATTTTTATTTTATTTTAATTATTTTTTTATTGTACAGAAATCTTGTAACCAATTATAGTCCTCATGCCTCTGCTGAACTCCTTGGTGTCATTCTGCCACAGCCTCTGCTGCAGTTTACTCCTATAATAATTTAATGATAATAATAATAATGCATTTTATTAGACACCTTTCAAGACTCAATAACACCTTAAAATAACAGTAGGCTATTGATTGATTGACTGCAATACAACCTAATGGAATTTAAACAAGAGTTTTTATCACGACTGAAATACAGAAATAAGTTGTGATAGGGATTATGTAACCTTTGTTATGACATTTCACAGATACAAATGCAAATGTCTTTTTTTTAATGCAATTAAACAAAAGCCTAATATGAGAAGATGATTTTAGGTGTATGCATCAGTGTGCAGAAGACAGTCAATAAATGTTCACAGGTGTTGAAGCCACAGTAGGCACTGTTGTGCAGTCTGATTGGATGTACAACAGAATGCTCGAAGTGCTGTTATTCCTTAAGATGCACAAAGTTGTTTTCTGAAATAAGAAAGGCAAAATAAATAAATAAATAAATAAATGTTTAATATATATTAATTGCATGTATTTATATAAAATGTATAATATTTATAAAAGTACATAAAATACGATAAAATAAAGTTAAGTCAAATTAAAATAAAAGTGCCATCATTTTCAAACTACGGCACTGATACTATATTACGGATTTTTTCTTTGTGTTGTCAACTGTCTTACCTTACCTGTGTGATCAGTGTCTTATTGTATCTGGATTTTAATTCAGATAGATCATTTAAAAATTTATCTCAATACAAATTGTAATTGATCGGTTACAGGTAGGAGAAACAAGAAGTTGCAGCTAAGCTGACTGATGATTACGGTAAACAGACACAGCAAAACATAATAGCTTTGCAGGCATAATCACCATAAACAAATACAACAACCTCAGGGCTATAAAAGCAAAGACATAAGAAATTTAACTAAAGGTTAGAAATTAGTAACCATGGACACAAATAAGGACTGCTCAAATGGGTGATGAACATAATCAGTTCCTAAGGTTAAAATGAAGATTTTAACTCAATTAAATGTGACACTAACAAATAAAATGTAAGAAAAGGTTGAGTGGATGACGTCAGGTCATGATGAGATGAGTATTTCCCAGCAGATAGTGAATTGGTGGGTTTTTGTTAAATGTGAGCCAAAATCATCACAATTAAAAGAACCAAAGATTTAAACTACTTCAGTCTGTGTGCATTGAATTTATTTAATACACGAGTTCACAATTTGAGTTGAATTACTGAAATAAATTAACTTTTCCACGACATTCTAATTTATTGAGATGCACCTGTATATAAAATAAGAGTCAGTTTCATATGGTAATAATCATGGTACGTTTGCACAATAATTCCTTCAAAAACGGAAACTTTCTGTTTGAAAATTGGACATGAGTGCAACAATACACTCTATAAAAACATTTTTGGAGTGAGTTTGCGTTTCCCAGAAACTGTAAAGTAAAATTACATGAAAATTAATACAGTAATAGTCAGGGTGACTGTGGACTTGAATCAACTGGAAGAATGAGCAAACCTATAAAGCAAAGATTTTTATGAGTGTTTGAAAATGGGTAATGGTGCAACTGCTAGAATGCACTTCATTTTTTTGAGTAATTTTGTCATTAATTTTCTCCAGAACCATACAGTAAAATGACTTGAAAAGTTATACAGTAATAGTCAGGGTGACTGTGGACTTGAATCAACTGGAAGAATGAGATTTTTAATTAAGGAAAGCTTTTTACGAGTAAGTGCTTTTTATGAGAAAGTGTGAGAATGCACGTTGAAATTTGGAGTGATTTGCCTTTAATTTGTACAGAAATTGTACAATAGATTTAACTTGAAAATTAATACAGTAACAGTCAGGGTCACTGTAAACAAGTATCAGTTTAAAGCTGTATACACACACACTGTTAATGTATATATTAACATTGATAAATTATGTATATTAATAAATGTACAATACAAATGTTAATGTACAAAAAATAATGTATTCACAAACATTATTTTTCAAAGTTCAAGTCGTTTAAAAAAAATCCTGAAATTGTATTATTTATGTCATGATATAAATTAGCAATAAATAAATATTCTGATGTTGCTTTATGGTCTTTTTAGAGTTAAATTACGTTTTATGCAGACATATTTTGGGTCACCGTGGACAGCAATCTATTGAAAATATCAGCAAAAGTATAAAGGAAACGCCTTTATGACAGCTTCTTTACATGCATTTTAACCACTCCCAGCACCCAGACCGTAAGTGCGCGCTTAGACGCGCAGTCCAAAAAAAGTGAGGCTGGCTTGACCACAGTCTTTCACTGGCACTTACTTAACTGTTACACTTAACACACACACACACACAAATCCAACATTTCTCTCTTCTGCATATTTACTTCTGCTTTAGCATACACATATGCATTTATGGTTTACAGGGACTTTTATACTGAGCTTTTGTTCTTGTAATACCTATGTCATTATGCTCGCTCACACACACACTACATATACATAGTGAACAGTCAGTTCTTGAACTTCATTTATTGGAAGCATGAAGCAAAAGACCTGGGTCCAGTTGCATAAACTTAGCCTCTATGTTAAGACAGTGTCTTACAGTTCTTCACATTTGCTAAGACACTAAACCCCATTCTCTGAACCAAATTCTCAATAGCCTAAACCAGTTTGTCAAACAAATCACTCTTTCTGCACAACCTTAAACAAGTTCAGGCAGTTTAGACACTGTTTGCACATCTCTTTTTGCAAAACCCGAAACACATTCTCACTCACTAAAACACAATTTGCACTGTGATAAACTTGTGATGCAAAACCCTAAACACAAGAAAGTATGTTACAACACGGCTGTCATCGTTTGCACAAAATAATTCAGAACTGTTCACACTCGTTTCTAAATACAATATGCAAATGTACAAAATACAAGCCAGTTCAAAGTGCACAGATGGCATGGGTGGTGGAGGAAGAGGAGGACGAAGAAGAGCCAGGCCAAGAACAGTCATTTCAGATGAAATCAGAGCTCCTGTGATCGACCATGTTCTTGTGTTGGAATGACAGAGGCAGGACAAAGAGCTCAACATCATTTGAGCAGATTCTCTGTGGCCACCACAATCAGTTGGAAAGTTCAAAAGAAGAGTGGAAGAGAATCTTGTGTAGAATTGCAAGCCTACCACGTTACGTAAGGTGGAAAAACTGGCCTGTGGTGGCATAAACGTGCGGTCTTGTCAAGGCTGGATCCGTCACAGCAGAGGGGTTTTTCCCTGTTGCCCACCTGCGACAGATTCTCGAAGATTCTTCTAAAATGCCTATTATACAACATATTACAAGTATATTCATATTAATGCGGGACACAAAAGGCACCTGTTTTGTATAATAGACCATATATTTACTATAACTAAACATTGCTTTGTCTGCAAGATGTTGAAAAAGAAAATTATAACCTGAGATAGAGATAAAATGAGGCAACTGGGTGCTAGAAAGAAGCCTTTCTGGAAGGCTTTTATGTTTAGAAAGACCATTCGATTAATTGTGTTGAAAAACTCCAGCTTATACTGTAATAGACCGTACATTGTCCTCAAAGTAGCAATAGTTCAGACTTCTGAATTTCATGAACTATCATCATTAAGAGTCTGCAGCACACTCTTAAGTATTGAAGCAAATCCTCTGATGGCATGCTGGTTTACGGGCTGCTGTTTGACAGATACCACCAGGCTTTCATCACTGCCAGGGGCCTGCGGGTCCCCCTGCAGCAGTTCGGCGAGGATCAGGGTCCCAGTGCTCCTGGTGTAAATGTAGGCCTTCCACGGCACAGTGTCTCCCGGGGTGAAGGCCAGAGTCTGGATCTTCACCAGCTGTAAAGCAGCCTGTAACATATCCAGAGCCGTTCTGGGTAGAGGGGAACCCAGAGTTTGCCTGTGGAGAATCTCCAAGTCCAGCCACATTTTCTCAAAAGTCTCATGGGATAGAGGAGGACCCAAAGATAGACTGATCTCCTCTTCTGTGTCATTTGGGCTGGAGAGGGTTACATCTTTACTTCCTGTTAGTCAGAGAAACACGGGTTTACATGTTACATGATTAGTATTGCATTTATTATAAAATTATAAATTATATGTAGAATACTATAATATTTATTTATATTATACATATTGTATATTTAAATCACAATTCATTCAAATTATGTACATAATAAAAAATATTTACTGTCAGGATTATTATAATTAACTAAAACGGATTTTTATTGAATTATTTAAAAATTATAATTATTATAAAATTATTTAAAGTAAAATAAACATTCACCAAAATAAAATAAAAGAACAAGGTAACATTTTTACATTTTTGTTTAAAGCTGAGGTACAAAAATATCTACTATAGTAAACTTAGAAATAAAATAAAATATAAATTATACAGACATAAAAAAACAGGTAGGATGAGACAGTAATATGTTGTTATATTAGTATTTAATTTATTATAAAATTAAATGTATAATATTAAAATGTACTTAATGTATATTTAATTAAATCACAATTAATTAAAATTAAGTAAACAATAAAAAATTAGTTATTACCAGGATTATTATTATTAACTAAAACTGATAAAAAAAACTACTTAAAAAAAAAAACATTAACCGAAATAAAATAAAATATAATATAAAAAAACAAGGTTACATTTTTTAATTTTCCTTTAAAATTGAAGTACTAAAATAACTAAAACTAAATAAACTAAGAACTGAAACTTAATTTAAAAAATATAGATTAAAAAGAAAGAAAAAAAAGTAGGATGAGACAGTTTTACGATATCATATTACTACTGAATTTATACATTTATAAATTAAATTGATAATATTATAGTTTAATTACATTTAAATAACAATTAACTCAAATTAAATTAAAAATAAGATAAGATTAAAAAAAGACAGTCTTTCATTTTATCTGAAATAAAATTTATTTTTTTCTAAATACACTTTTAAAATTTAATTTTATCTAAATACACTAAAACTTAATTTAATAAAAAAATAAAATATATATATATATATATATA
>NW_015505673.1:173449-185104 GCF_001515645.1 Sinocyclocheilus grahami
ATCAGCAGAGAAGGAAGAGAGGAGTGATCGATATACATTAAGGTCAGTAGGATTTTGTGATTTGCCCCATACTATTTCTGCAGCTCTGAGCTTAGAACGATGCTCGCGGAGAACATCAGATAGCCAAGGGGCAGAAGAGGTGGTACGAGCTGGCCTGGAAGACAAGGGGCAGACAGTGTCTAAACAAGATGTAAGAGTGGAGCAGAAAGTATCAGTAGCACTGTTAACATCAAGAGATGATAATTGTTCAGGGGAAGGAAGCAAAGATGAAACCATAGCAGATAGCCGGAGGGTGAGAGAGAGCGTAGGTTACATCGAAAGATGAAATGTGGAGGGGTATGTGTTGTGTCAGAAACCATGTTGAGGTTAAGAGTGAGGAGGAAGTGATCCGAGGTGTGCAGTGGAGTAACCAGTACATGATCAGTGGAGCATTGTCATGTGAAAATCAGTTGGTTGCCTGATTTGTGAGTAGCCATAGTTAACACTTGCTTGAGATCAAAAGAGGCAAGCAGAGTGTGGAAGTCTGCAGCCTGAGGTTTATCTAGATGGATGTTGAAGTCTCCAAGCATTACTAGGGGAGTACCATCCTCAGGAAAGGTTGCGAGCAGCACATCCAATTCTTCCACGAAGTTACCTAGTGGTCCTGGGGGTCGATAAACAACTATAAAATGGATTTTAAAAGGGTGGGTAATAGTGGCTGAATGAGATTCAAAGGAGCTGTTGATACTCAGATATGGTAAAGGATTACATTTCCAATCATTAGAGATAAGCAGACCAGTACCTCCACCTCTTCCAGTCAGACGGGGGGAGTGGGAAAAAGAGAAATTATTGGAGAGTGCTGCAGGTGTAGCATTGTCCTCTGGTTCGATCCAGGTCTCTGTCAGGGCCATGAGGTTTAGTCTTGAATGACTAGTAATAAAAGTAATATATATAAACCTAATAAAAATAACAAACAACTAAATTACTAAAACTAATCAAAATGAAAAGAGAAAATATAAAATTAAAATCTAACAAAATTAACAAAAACTATAATAGTACATCAATGTTGCTAAAATAAAACAGTTTATAGTCATAAGAAATTATGTCATTTTAAAAATTTACCTGGCAACAGCTCCTTTTCTGTACTGTTGGATGGTTGGTCAGCGGCTGATATAACAGCAGTCTGAAGGCATAGATCGTGTCCAGACAGCGGGCCGAGAGTGTTGAAGGTAGAGGCCCACTGACTAATGGGCTCTTCTTGCCGTTCGGTGAGAACACTCATGGACGGATCAGATTTGGGTCCGGTTACAACTTTCCTCGTCTCTTCAACTCCACGCTGAAGAAGTCTGTAGTACAGCAAAGCCCTGTCACGCACACACACGTCGCTCTCTTCCTCTGCGGTGGACCAAAAAATATTGTAAATGAATCACAGAAGCAAGAAGCTCTTAACTAAATGTGTCAAAGGACACATTGCTTCTATTTAACATTGTCTGTAAACATGCTCTACACACCAATGCAGTAATGTAAAAGACGGCCCAGCATGTCTTGAGTCTCAGCGGGACGGCACAGGAACATCTTGACTGCGGTGGTCAGCAGCTCCATCTTCACAGCCAAGGACAACTCAGTCTTCAGCCCGTCTACGTAGCCCTCCATCACATAGGGGGCACTACTGATCTTTTCACCATGTTCTCCCAGAAGCCATAACAGAGCCTGCTTTCCTTGCGAAAAACAGGAAAAGGATGTAACCTTGTCTTCTCTGTAATAGAAACTTTACCATTTCATATCAGGATGATCAGGAGGTGAGATATGCCTTGGCTTTCTCTTATACTGATGTGGATATTCAGAAGACTGTGTGGTAGGCTGCACTGGGCTTTAGCTTGGTTGTCTTCTGTAAAGCTAATTTGAGGCATCTGTGCTCCAGGGAAAGTTCTTTAGCCACTGTATACAGACTTTGAATTTGTGATGATCTGAAGGCCTGTAGTGCCAGACATATTCCTTGATGACGTAAAGAGACTAAAAGCTGGATATGATTTTCTGGCTAAGCCATAAATGATAATGTTTAAATACTCCAGGCTCTGCTCCCAACTTAAAATAGCCATGGCTTTAAACCATCTACATTTTAATATCTTTATATGAGGCATAAAAGACAATTCATTATCAAGGGTCAAAGCATTTGAACATAATGCTACCATGTTAGCATTAAGTATAAATAACACATAAGATGCAAATACTGTGGAGATGTTTATCATATTTGTATCACTATATACATAAGCAACAATACATGGACACACCGTTCATAAGTTTGGGGTTTTGTTGTTTTTGAAAGAAGCTGCTTATGTTCACCAAGGTTGCATTTATTTGATTATATTGTGAAATATTATTACAATTTAAAAGAACTGTTTTCTATGTGAATATATTGTAAAATGTAATTTATTGCTGTGATCAAAGCTGAATTTCAGCATCATTACTCCAGTCTTCAGTGTCACATGATCCTCCAGAAATCAGTATAATATGCTGATTTGCTGCTCAAGAAACATTTATTATTATCATCAATCTTGAAAGCAGTTGTGCTGCTGAATAGTTTTGTGGAAACTGTGATACATTCATTTCAGGATTTATTTTTGATGAAATTCTATTTCAGATAAATGCATTTCCTTTGAACTTTCATCAAAGAAGGAATTCTGAAAAAAACAGCAACATTGATAATAATCAGAAATGTTTCTTGAGCACCAAATCAGCATATTAGAATGATTTCTGAAGGATCATGTGACACTGATTTGTAAAATAGTTTCACAATATTACTATTTTTGCTGTATTTTGGATCAAATAAATGCAGCCATAGTGAGCAGAAGAGACTTAAAAAACTTACCGATCTAAAACTTTTGATTGGTAGTGTATATTACTGATCCCAAACATTTGGTAGTATATGAAACAACAGGCCCTTTTCCCCCAGAATACGTTTTTAGTGTCCCCTGTATCTTATGGTGACCTGGAATCAATCAGTTTGATAAGTTTGGACCCAACTGACTTTATGTTTCTCATTACCTTTTCAATTGCAAGACGTATGTTAAAATGCTTGAAATTATTTTTGTAGATAATTATAAATTGCCAATGCATGCATTTCTTTACAAAACTAACATTTTTTTTCCATAGTGTAAAGGATGAGTTTAATGGGATTGTGAAGAAAAAGCATCAAAAAGTGCCAAACATAGCTTGCTTGGTGTAGATGGTTAAAGTAAAAATGCGGGTGAATCATCTCACCTCACTATCTTGAGGACTGTCAACACAGACCTCCACGGTCTGACACACAGCGGCTGTACTCTGAGGACAGAACCACACCAAATCCCTGAACGTCTGGATCACCGCTAAACACACACACACACACACATACACACTCACTCACAGACACACACACACACACACAGGTTTGTTTTTATGGTTTATGGGGACTCTCCATAGGCGTAATGGTTTTTATACTGTACAAACCGTATTTTCTATCGCCCTACACCAACCCTACCCCTAAACCTACCCCTCACAGGAAACTTTCTGCATTTTTAGATTTTCAAAAAAACTCATTCTGAATTATTTATAAGCCTTTTGAATTACGGGGACACTGAAAATGTCTTCATAAATCACCTTCTCGTTGTAATTCCTATGTCATACACATGTTATTATACAGATTTGTGTCCTCATAAACCACATAAACATGCACACACACACACACACACACACACAGACACAGACACAGACACACACACACACACACACACACAGACACAGACACAGACACACACACACACACACACACACAGAAGAGTTGATTCTTTGAACTGATAATGGCCTTTAGCAAACAAAGCATTTATCCAGGCTGGAGAAAGCACCTGCTAAAAGGTGTGTGAAAATCAAGCAGTACCTCATTTAGAAAAAAAATCTAACAAACCTTTACTCATTAACTAGAAGATATAAAAAAATCACAAGCATGCACGAGTGTGGCTTAGATTTCTCTCATACCTGACGTGATGTGATCTTGTTTCAATGCCAGCAGGCCAGTCAGGATATCAAGACACTTCTCACTGTAGGTTCGTGCAATGCGACCTTAAAAAAAAAAAAGAGAGAGAACATTTTTTACTTAACATAATAAATTTAGACATAACAGTAATAGTCATTTTAGCAGAAAGTTGCAGTGATAAATGAAGACAGTGATGTATATTACAGGACAAGCGATATGAAGTGCCATACTGCCTGCTTTGGAAATATTAAAAGTTAACCTGTCCATTCAGAATTGTATGTATTTTTTTTAAGGTCTCAGGTCATTACAAATTTTACACACCACTCTCCACGAATAGGGAACAGATTGTGTCCCTTAACTTTTTTGAAAACAATAACGGTTCAAATGCGGTTCATTTTAAATTTGTATGGTAAATTAATATATCTTAGCATGAAGGCGCTAGTTTTAGTCAAATCTCTGAACTAAGATTCTTAAATGGTAATTTAATTTAATGTACTTTTTTTGGGGGGGTGGGGGGTATCTGAGTGGTCTCAACTGTATCTGACAATTAAAATCATTCAAAAACAATCGATAATATATATTAAATAAATACATAAATATTATAATTATAAATTTGACAATGGATTGATGTTGAATTTATATTTAATTAAATGTAGAAAAACTATCAAAAATCGTTGTACCATTTTTTCACAAAAAAGGAAGATTTCATCGTCTCATTACTTTGCGTACTACCGTTACTTTATGATTTTCTTTTTTTAATGCAATGTAAAAAAAAATAAGGCTAAATTTAAACACCATTGCCCATTCTGGTATTTATTATTTATTTTTCCCTTAATATAAAAATAACTTATTACATTTGTTAATTTAGTGTATTACTAAATGAAACCACACAAACAAGAGTTGTAAACTATATTTAGACATGCCCCAAATTTTAACAACAGGCCAGGGTTGCAAAAATCACAAAATAATTCTCAGTCGAATGAATGAATGAATGGTTTGACCTGATGAAGTGGGCAAACAACATTTTCTGAAAGTTAGGCACCTCATTATTTGTTAAAAATAAGAATAAAAAAAGTTTAAAGCCAATTTTGTACCCTAAAGCCCCGTTCACACCAAGAACGATAACTATAAAGATAACGATATTAGCGTCCACGATATCGTCGGTTTATTCTAAGCGCGCGCTCAAGCTCGTTACAGCAGGATGGATTCTGATTGGCTCTCAGTTTTTTATCGTTCATCAGCTGGAGAAAAATCGTTTTGTAAGTGATTCCAACGATCTCGTTTCTCTTTGTCTTTATCGTTATAGTTGTGGTGTGGGCTCTGCTATTCCTTGCTTATCTTTATCGTTATCTTTATAGTTATCGTCCTTGGTGTGAATGGGCCTTAATTGTGCAAAATGCTTACAGCAGCCAATTTGACATTTGCTCCTCAAAATAAAGTTTCCATGGTTTACGATTATTTAACCAAACGTCTGAGAGAAACAAGCACCGTCTTATGAGAAGTGGTACCTATAGCAGCAATGGCTGCCTGGGCCAGTTCAGGAGACACATCAGTGCAGTAGCTACTCAGCTCCTCCAAAACCAAAGCCACATTTTCATCATTCACCAGCTCCACCAAGATCTCCATCTTGTGAAACTTAATGTAAGTCGGTTCAGAGTATCCACAAAAGAAGCGTTTGTAATGTGTGCTGAAAAGGCCCGGCTGACTCCGCATGACCTTCTGTACGTGACAGAGGCCAGCAAAGCGAAGCTCGCGTGACGCAGCACCGCAGGTGGCCAGCAGGGGCGCACTTGTGCACAGGAGGGCGTCGGCCTGCACAGCAGGGTGGGCGGAGGCTAAATGAAGGAAGAGGCGGAGCGTGGCAACTGCAACATGTGCATGAGTGCTTTGGAGGAAGGAGTCTAGTAGGCTGAGGACGTCGAACAACTCGTCGTCGCTACGAGGACGGTAACGTAGCAGGAAGGTGAGGACTTCACTCTGAGCCCAACTGTCCAGGTCCTTCATTCTGAAGGACAAAACATCAAAAACACAAAGTCAGTCATTAGGCAATCTGTTAAAAAGGTCAAAGACATACATGATGCTTTCGAAAGCCTTTGAAAAACTTTTGTCCTGCAAAAATGCAACTTTGAAATTGTTAACTAATTGATGTGTTGATATTGTTAACTAAAACTAAAACCATTAAAAGACATTTTCGGAAATTGAAATAAAGCTGAAATAAAATACAAATATTCAATGACAAACTTACAAAAAATTTAAGTAAAAATGTTGCCGTGGCAACTTACTGAAATAAGTTTAAGCTGAAGTACTAAAATTAAAACTAAAACAGACAATTAAATTAAAGCTAAATAGAAATGCCCACAACAAAATGACTAAAACCTAAACTAAGATTCAAATTAAAACTGAAAATATAAAAACAAGAGCTCATTGAAAATTGATGAATTATATAATAGTATATAAACATACAAGTGTTGTTTTAGTATTGAGATATTATTATAGTTTGTAATTAATATTCTGAATCAGTTTTTATATTCGAATGTTAGTTAAAGTTTTTGTCATTTTGATGACTTTTTTTTTTTTTTACATATGTCTGTATAGTTTTTTTTATTCCATTTTTAATTTCAGTTATTTTAGTACATCAAGTTAAACTAAATTTAAATGAGAAATGTTGCCTTGACAACTAGCTGACATTTTGTTTAAAAATTGTTTTTAAGTAACGGAATATTACCGATTAAAAAGAATACACTTAAATGCATTCAAGGTGTAAGGAAAATGTTACTATTTTTTACTTGACAAAGTCATTCATCTAAAAATCTTCTTGAAATAGTGTTTGTTTTTTTTAACCGTACAAAACCAAGATGAATATTAAGAGCACATTTCCTGCATAGAACTTAACACGTGATTTAAACTACATTTTTGACATTCTTAAAATAAACAAGGGTGAGTTTTCATGACAAACATGACATGCTTGGATGAACTATTTTACATAACATAATGGCAAACACGGCACACCTGTTGAGAAGATGATGAGCAATGGGTTTGTTAATAACCACACCACCCTCATCTTTGAGAATTTCCTCCAAGGCACGAAGACAGTTCACTACAACCACAGGGTCTGGGTCCCTCAGAAGAGCATACAGCTCATTTACTATAATGCCATCTAAAAGACACACATCCAGAACATTTATTTACATGTATTCATTTGGCAGACAGAGACTTAAAGGAATAGTTCACCCAAAAATGAAAATTTGCTGAAAATTTAGCATTGCATCACTTGCTCAGCAATGGATCCTCTGCAGTGAATGGGTGCCGTCAGAATGAGAGTCCAAACAGCTGATAAAAACATCACAATAATCCACACCACTCCAGTCCATCAGTTAACGTCTCGTGAAGTGAAAAGCTGCATGTTCTTAAGAAACAAATCCATCATTAAGACGTTGTTTCTGGCTAAAATACGAGTCCTCTAGTCATAATACTGTTTTCTCCAATGAAAAAGTCAAACAAAAACAGTGTAAAACAGCTCTAAACAAATATGTTGATGGATTTTGATGTGAGAAGACAACAGTGGATGGACTTTTTCAATGGAGGAAGTGTTATTATGGATTGTGGTCTTGTATTTCGGCCAGAAGCAACGGTTTGAAGTTAAAAACATCTTAGTGATGGATTTGTTTCTTATACAAAACGTTAACTGATGGACTGGAGTGGTGTGGATTATTGAGATGTTTTTATCAGCTGTTTGGACTCTCATTCTGACGGCACCCATTCACTGCAGAGTACACATTCCGCTAATTTTCATTTTGGGACATTCTACATTCATTACATAAAAACATTAACTGGACCCTTACAGAAAGGCTATAAATACGCTGCGCATTTAGGAAATACAGGAAATGCCACTGTACTGTACTGCTGTTTAGAAGTACTGTGATCAACATTTCCTGGTTTTGCCCTGCTTTTGATGAAAAGTTGGTAGGTTTTAGTTTTCAACAAAAATGCAATCCAACGGGTTGTCTACAGGTATGTGATATGTTCTGTTGAAAATATGTTCTTTTCAGTTAAGAATTCTTGACATGCTGTTAGTCATCACAATCACCAGAAACATTCCTTTAAGGGAGCTGTCTGACCCAACATTACAAATCGCTCTGCTTATGACTTTTTATGCACATATTCATCAAGCAATATTCATCACATTATCCTTAACTAGTATTACAATTAAGATAAACAGAATGCTTGACTCTACCTATCTCTGTGTTGGGCTGCAGACTGTGCATTTTGGCACAACCAAGCACAGCGACTCTCCTTACGTAACTGGCCTTGTCCCGCAGACCAGCAACAATGGGCTGCTCTATGTACTCTGTCATTCCTGGCATCCTGAAAAACAAGCAAATAAAAGGAAGCATGTCAGTTAGGACAGGTAGACACAGTAGCTTAGTATTTATTGAAGAAATATTCCACTGTAGACTGTTTCACACCATGCTTTTCACACAGTTAAAGGGTGTGAAGAAATGCACATGAAGAAAATGTGGGGGAGCTGCTCATGCAAATCTCACAACCATGAGTCCAGAGTGTTCTGATTGGTTGTCTGGGATGTTGTTGGGAAATTACTAGTCTGGTGACTGCTAGGGTGTTGCTAGGCTGTTGTTTCGTTTTGAATGGTCTCTGAGTTGTTGCTACGTGATTCCTAAGATGGTTGCTAGGGTGTTGTTTCAGAGTTCTGTGTGGTTGCAAGGTTGTTGCTTGTTAGGATGTTCTGGGGCATTGCTGGGTCATAGCTTGACTATTGTAGTGTTCTGGGTGGATGTTAAGGGGTTGCTAGGTGATTGCTAGGGTGTCTTGGATGGTTGCTAGGGTGATGGCTGCTAGAGTGTTGCTAGGCTGTTGTTGTTGTGTTCTGAATGGTTGCTAGGTTGCCAGGGTGATTGCTAGGTGGTCTTGTGTGGTTGCTATGGCGTTACTTGTTAGGGTGTTGCTAAGATATTGTTGCAGTGTTCTGGCAGGTTGCTAGTTTATTGCTAAATGATCGGGTGTTGTTTCAGAGTTCTGTGTGGTTGCAAGGTTGTTGCTTGTTAGGATGTTCTGGGGCATTGCTGGGTCATAGCTTGACTATTGTAGTGTTCTGGGTGGATGTTAAGGGGTTGCTAGGTGATTGCTAGGGTGTCTTGGATGGTTGCTAGGGTGATGGCTGCTAGAGTGTTGCTAGGCTGATGTTGTTGTGTTCTGAATGGTTGCTAGGTTGCCAGGGTGATTGCTAGGTGGTCTTGTGTGGTTGCTATGGCGTTACTTGTTAGGGTGTTGCTAAGATATTGTTGCAGTGTTCTGGCAGGTTGCTAGTTTATTGCTAAAGTGTCCTGGGAAGTTGCTAGGGTGTTTAGTGTAGCAAAGGCCAAATGTTGCAGTGTTTATTGCTGGGGCAATGTTGTCGATGTGTTCTGGGGGGTTGTTATGGGGTTGCTACGGTGTCTTGAATGGATGTCAGGCTGTTGTTGTAGAATTCTGAATGATTGCGAGGGAGTTGCTAAGTTATTGCTAAAGTGTTCTGGGAGGTTGCTAGGATGTTGATTGTTAGGGTGTTGCAAGGCTGATTGTTGTGGTGTTTGGGACTTTGTTTGGCTGTTGATATTGTGTTCTGAATGGTTGCTTGGGTGTTTTAAGTGATTGCTAAGGTGCCTTGGTGGTTGTTGGTGGTCCTGTGTGGTTGCTAGGGCATTACTTGTTAGGATGTTGCTAAGATGTTGTTGCAGTGTCCTGGGAGGTTGCTAGGCTATTGCTAAGTGATCACTACAGTGTCCTGGGTAGTTGCTTGGGCGTTGTGTAGCGAAGCCGACTGTTGCAGTGTTTGTTGCTGGGGCATTATTTGAATGTTGTCACCATGTTCTGGGTGGTTGTTAGGTGGTTGCTAGGCTGATTGTTGTGGTGTTCTAAGACAGTGTTTGGCTGTTGTTGTTGTGTACTCAATGGTTGCTAGGGTGTCTAAGTGATTGCTAAGGTGCCTTGGGTGTTTGTTGGTGGTCTTGTGTGGTTGCTAGGGCATTACTTGTTAGGATGTTGCTAAAATGTTGTTGCCGTGTCCCGAGAGATGATGTTGCTTGTTAGGGTGTTGCAAGGCTGATTGCTGTGGTGTTCTAAGACACAGTTTGGCTGTCGTTGTTGTGTACTCAATGGTTGCTAGGGTGTCTAAGTGATTGCTAAGGTGCCTTGGGTGGTTGTTAGGGGGTTGCTAGGTTGTTGTTGTTGTAGAATTCTGAATGATTGCAAGGGAGTTGCTAAGTTATTGCTCAAATGTTCTGGGAGGTTGCTAAGATGTTGATTGTTAGGGTGTTGCAAGGCTGATTGTTGGGGTGTTCTGGGACTTTGTTTGGCTCTTGATATTGTGTTCTGAATGGTTGATTGGGTGTCTAAGTGATTGTTAAGTTGCCTTGGTGGTTGTTGGTGGTCCTGTGTGGTTGCTAGGGCATTACTTGTTAGGATGTTGCTAAGATGTTGTTACAGTGTCCTGGGAGGTTGCTAGGTTATTGGTAAGTGATCACTAAGGTGTCCTGGGTAGTTGCTTGTGTAGCAAAGCCAACTGTTGCAGTGTTTGTTGCTGAGGCATTGTTTGAATGTTGTCGCCATGTTCTGGGTGGTTGTTAGGGGGTTGCTAGGTTGTTGTTGTTGTAGAATTCTGAATGATTGCAAGGGAGTTGCTAAGTTATTGCTCAAATGTTCTGGGAGGTTGCTAAGATGTTGATTGTTAGGGTGTTGCAAGGCTGATGGTTGAGGTGTTCTGGGCCTTTGTTTGGCTGTTGATATTGTGTTCTGAATGGTTGATTGGGTGTCTAAGTGATTGTTAAGTTGCCTTGGTGGTTGTAAGGGAGTTGCTAAGTTATTGCTAAAGTGTTCTGGGAGGTTGCTAGGATGTTGATTGTTAGGGTGTTGCAAGGCTGATTGTTGGGGTGTTCTGGGACTTTGTTTGGCTCTTGATATTGTGTTCTGAATGGTTGATTGGGTGTCTAAGTGATTGTTAAGTTGCCTTGGTGGTTGTTGGTGGTCCTGTGTGGTTGCTAGGGCATTACTTGTTAGGATGTTGCTAAGATGTTGTTACAGTGTCCTGGGAGGTTGCTAGGTTATTGGTAAGTGATCACTAAGGTGTCCTGGGTAGTTGCTTGTGTAGCAAAGCCAACTGTTGCAGTGTTTGTTGCTGAGGCATTGTTTGAATGTTGTCGCCATGTTCTGGGTGGTTGTTAGGGGGTTGCTAGGTTGTTGTTGTTGTAGAATTCTGAATGATTGCAAGGGAGTTGCTAAGTTATTGCTCAAATGTTCTGGGAGGTTGCTAAGATGTTGATTGTTAGGGTGTTGCAAGGCTGATGGTTGAGGTGTTCTGGGCCTTTGTTTGGCTGTTGATATTGTGTTCTGAATGGTTGATTGGGTGTCTAAGTGATTGTTAAGTTGCCTTGGTGGTTGTAAGGGAGTTGCTAAGTTATTGCTAAAGTGTTCTGGGAGGTTGCTAGGATGTTGATTGTTAGGGTGTTGCAAGGCTGATTGTTGGGGTGTTCTGGGACTTTGTTTGGCTGTTGATATTGTGTTCTGAATGGTTGATTGGGTGTCTAAGTGATTGTTAAGTTGCCTTGGTGGTTGTTGGTGGTCCTGTGTGGTTGCTAGGGCATTACTTGTTAGGATGTTGCTAAGATGTTGTT
>NW_015505673.1:186114-188968 GCF_001515645.1 Sinocyclocheilus grahami
GATGTTGATTGTTAGGGTGTTGCAAGGCTGATGGTTGAGGTGTTCTGGGCCTTTGTTTGGCTGTTGATATTGTGTTCTGAATGGTTGATTGGGTGTCTAAGTGATTGTTAAGTTGCCTTGGTGGTTGTAAGGGAGTTGCTAAGTTATTGCTAAAGTGTTCTGGGAGGTTGCTAGGATGTTGATTGTTAGGGTGTTGCAAGGCTGATTGTTGGGGTGTTCTGGGACTTTGTTTGGCTCTTGATATTGTGTTCTGAATGGTTGATTGGGTGTCTAAGTGATTGTTAAGTTGCCTTGGTGGTTGTTGGTGGTCCTGTGTGGTTGCTAGGGCATTACTTGTTAGGATGTTGCTAAGATGTTGTTACAGTGTCCTGGGAGGTTGCTAGGTTATTGGTAAGTGATCACTAAGGTGTCCTGGGTAGTTGCTTGTGTAGCAAAGCCAACTGTTGCAGTGTTTGTTGCTGAGGCATTGTTTGAATGTTGTCGCCATGTTCTGGGTGGTTGTTAGGGGGTTGCTAGGTTAATTGTTGTGGTGTTCTGGGACATTGTTTGGCTGTTGTTGTTGTGTTCTGAATGGTTGCTAGGGTGTCTAAGTGATTGCTACGGTGCCTTGGGTGGTTGTTAGGGGGTTGCTAGGTTGTTGTAGAATTCTGAAAGGATGAAAGGGTGTTGCTAAATGATTGCTAAAGGGAGGTCAGGAGGTTGCTAGGGTGTTGCAAGGCTTATTGTTTGAGTGCAGACAGAAGAAAATAAATGATTTAAAACATACAAACCTGAAGTTGCACATGTTGCTCAGGGCCAACCCTCGCACCATGGGATTGGGATCAGCGCAGTACTTACGGAGCGTGTTGATGGCCAGCAGCGCCAGGTCAGGCTTGTCACTGGCATAGGTGCACATGTACAGATATACCAGCTTCTTCTGAACAATATCCACTGTGGCACTGGCTTTCACCATGTCCATAAATAAAGTGGAGACATCCAGACCCTGTCATGTACCTACAAAGAATCAAACAACAGCCTCAGAAATCGCTTTATGTCTTATTTGTCAACATTTAGTTCTGTCTAGCTAACAATAAGAGTTAAGGTGGAAATCAAGCTGTGAAGTGCAATGAATAATGACTTGAATGCTATTCTGTTTCTTTACAGTTGTTGCCTTATAAGGCTTAGAATATACGCCTTCTTCATGATACTTTTTTGCTCAAGGATTTTTAACCAATGAATTTTCATGACTTTTCCATGAACCTGCAATTTGCTAATAAATCCTTCAAACTGATTTGTGAACCAGTTCAACTGATTCATCACTATTTCTTGCAAACAATTTATATTCTACACACTCTACTACACAAGCAATATCTAGCTGATGCATTATTTATAATATTTATTTATTTAAAATTAATTAATAATTTCCAATTATTATTACACTATTTTAAATGGCTGATATTTCCAGGTTTTCTGTGATTGTTTGGTGCTTTTTGTCCTTTTGGTTCTTGACAACAAGTCTCCATTTCATCGTGTTTGATTCACTTTCACTGTATGGAAAGGAGCAGTGTGAACATTCTGCTAAATAGCTCTGTTTCTGTTTCACAGGATAATAATTTACATTTGTGGGTAAGCTATTCATTTGTACTTTTGAAAATGGTCTCTTTCAGTAAAGAAGAAGTGATCATTACACAGACCTGATGACTTTGGAGATGTAGTTTTTGTACCGGAGACGGTCTGCTTGGACATTTGGATTGGACAGAGCTCGCTTGAGCTCTTTTACAGTCTCCTCCGAGCCAAAATAAGGCATTGTGCTTCACACAAAAGCAGAGGACCACAGTCTGAATAAACTCAACTCAAACTCTATTTTCTCATTCATTGAGACCATGCTTGTATTGTGATGCAATGTAATTGTTCTCTAATTGTGTTCTGGTTTGTGCCTAATCATAACAAATATCATAAATCATAATAAGTGTCAGTCTGATGGCACAGAAACACACACACTAAATCATCCCCACCAAAACAACTAACACTCAGTGTTGATTAGCTCTTTATGGAGCTGGCATCTAGAGTTTACATTCAAAACAAGACTTATCATCTCCATTTCTAAAAGTGCATGTGCTTTCTGCGCACACAAAGGGCAAGTAAGACACACGCATGTAACACACCTCCTGTAAACAGTTTATAAACACACAGTCATCTAACAGAAAACACCAGTAAGAATACCAGAACCCATCAGAGCGTCTTTATATCAACCAGGAAGCGTGAAGCCAGAAGCAGCTTTTTACTTCCTGTGACAGCTTCTAAAGATTCAAAATAAAAGCCCTTTTAAAGCTTCATTAAAACAAACAAACGAGCTAATCAGAATAATACAAATAAATAGTTACCTTAAATATACTTGCCATACATATTTCAATAAGTATAAACTTTTAAAGCTGTGTCTATAAGCTATAAACTCTCTTCTTTTTCATTTTGAAATGTTGTTTAAATCATGTAATTAGCCTTGCACTCAACAGCCCTGCTGCTCTACACTGATCTTTGTTCTTCATGGATAGTTAACCTTGAGGGAGGTTGTAAAGTAACTGAGTTTACCTGTTTTTCTTGTGTTATCTGTTAAGTTTGGCCTTACAGCGGGATGTAAATTACATTACAGTGTACTTTGAACTACAGTGTGTTGATGCACTGATACGTTTATCTGAAATGAACACTATATATAACAGGTTCTTAGTAAATACATTATGATATGCTTTAAGCTCCAGGCATCGACTTCTTCGATGTAATAGTGTAGGAGTAGATGGGAAGTAGTAGTAGTCTTTATATTAGCAATTATTTGTATATTATTATAAATTACACACACACACACACACACACACACACA
>NW_015505673.1:192248-209362 GCF_001515645.1 Sinocyclocheilus grahami
ACATTAGATGGCGCTTAATGAAAAACAGAAATACCCCGGTACACATCGAATCCTATTTGATCTGCAATTCCTCTCCATAACAACTCCCTCTTATCGAGATTTTTGTAGTCGCTGTCACGTTTGTCATAAAGCCCTTTGTGTTCAGACACCAATGAGACCAGCAGCTCTACATTCATCTTGCCTCGATACATCTTCTTGGTCTACTTACTTCCTCTTCGTCGTTAGGTATCAAGGTGTGCTCGGCAAGACCGCTTTGTGCTTGAGCGCCACCAAGTCGTGTTTTACTGTAACTTCAGCAGCTCCAGACACGTGAACAAAAGCGCCAATCTCATTGGTCGGCCAGTTTTTAACGCAGCGCGTCAAACCAAAAAAACGAGCCAGAGGCGTTTTTTTTAAAAATGACGCTTTTACGCCTCGCGTTTTGCACACTCACATTGGCGCCCTTTGTTTAGTCACTAGTCGTTAAATGTCGGCGATAATCGCGCGCGAAATTCGTCCTGGTGTGAACAAGCCTTAACACTGGTTCAGCGCAGTTTTTCCTTGCGCTTTGAACTTTGAACCCTGGTTAACAAGCAGATAGCGCAGCGAGTTCGTCCAGCGCTGTCAGAATACATGCAATTCAGCAGCTCCAGACACGTGAACAAAAGCGCCAATCTCATTGGTCGGCCAGTTTTTAACGCAGCGCGTCAAACCAAAAAAACGAGCCAGAGGCGTTTTTTTAAAAATTATGCTTTTACGCCTCGCGTTTTGCACACTCACATTGGCGCCCTTTGTTTAGTCACTAGTCGTTAAATGTCGGCGATAATCGCGCGCGAAATTCGTCCTGGTGTGAACAAGCCTTAACACTGGTTCAGCGCAGTTTTTCCTCGCGCTTTGAACTTTGAACCCTGGTTAACAAGCAGATAGCGCAGCGAGTTCGTCCAGCGCTGTCAGAATACATGCAATTTGTGCGTGTATTAGAAAACATGATGTTCTGCAGTTTATTTACTAATTAAGGCCATTGCGCAATTTCAATCATCATACAGTAACCAGCAACAATCACCCCTTCCTCTTCTCATCGAAGACATGCGCTGCAGCACTAAACAGTCTCTCGCTGTCGGTGCTTGTAATGATTTTTGTGTCTTTCTCGGACCGTTTAAATGCTTCCACACAGCTGACGTGTGTGCATAATGAGTGCGCGCCTCTCACACCGTGTCTACACCGGACGCGAGCGGCGTGACAAAATACTATAGAACCCATTATAATCAGTGATGCTGTCTACACTGGATGCGGCGCGACACGACAAATCCCCGACAGAAAACTGCTGCCGCGTTCTATCTATGACGTATTGACACAAATTTCAAATGATTTTCAACGATCGCTTTGTCGCGTCCAGTGTAGACAGACCTTTTGGCGACCGGTGTAGATACGGTGTCGCTCTATGCTGGTTGCTTTTTGATAGCGACACGTCATTGTTCGGTACAGTTTATTCTGTCTTTTCAGAGCTTTTTTTGCTATTTTCGGCCGAATAATTTCGGTTGCCGAACATTCGGTGCATCCCTATTAAAATCACATACATTTTTGGTGTTGTGTGTGTGAAATAATAACATTAAACTTCACTGTTTCACCTGATTTTGTTTTCGCTTTTAATAGGGTGATTTTTTGTTGTTGTTGTTCTTCTTTTTATTTATTTATTTATTTAGTTAATTTTGTTTTAATTAGGGTCAATCTGACTCTGACCATAATGATCACACCCAGATTTTAAACATAATACAAGGGCTAGAGACCAGAATATCAGAAGACCTTTAGCATTGTGTTGGTGAGTTTTGACCAGGCAAGCACCACTTACATTTTTTTCACTTACATTTACAGTTTAGTCAGTTACAGTTTTGCTTCTTCATCTGCTAAGTGACACGGATATCCAGGACGATCCCGCTGGAGTAACCTGGGGTTAAGTGCTGTAGTCATATGATAGCTCGTGGCTCTCTCCATCTGGGGATTGAACCAGCAACCTTCTGCTCATCAGGCTGTAGAGAGAGACACCATAAACTCAGGCGAGACGTTTTGGGGCTTTTAATGCATGCCAGTCAGTTTTGAGGCCTTGAAATGCATTATTTTAAGCGGTTACTTACTCCTCCCGGAAAACAGAATATAATACTGATGACTCATCTTGCACTTAGGGGCGTATGCTAATTATCGTCCAATCAGATCTCTCTAGAATGAGAACACCCTTCCCCAACCACCTGCAACTGACCAGAAAATTACGGTTCCAGATTGTGTCATAAATTAAAGGTTATTGACTATTAAAAAAAGACAAGCCCTTTAATGTGTCTGACCTATAGGAAATGAAAGAAGGAAGATTGCACTCATCAAACCATTTCCAGGGGTTTTTAACCATTACAGCCCATTTATGTGGCAGTCTGTCCTTTTAAAAGACTGGGCTTTTTTTGTCATCTAGTTTGCGTTTTCTGGGAAGGAAGCTTTTAGGGCAGCATGATAAATCGAAATGGAATCGAGATCGCGATTCAATAGAAGCTGCGATTGTCATGCGTATCTTTCAGTGAAGCACGGTTCTGTGATCAGCAGTAAATCTCCATCCGAAGACCAGAGGGAGCGCTCTCGTGCTGAAACTCCAAATACGCCTCGCAGAAGAAACCCAGAAAATGCCTATCGATTATTTCGATTATTTGCACAGCCCTATTCCAAACCTGTATAACATAATTCTGTGGAACACAAAAGAATGTTTTATTTTTGGGTCAACTATCGCTTTAAGTTATTTCAGAGCTAATATGTAAATATGATGAGCATATACATATGTTTATATACATATCTTTATGAATATTTCAAAAGGATGACTTTTTGTTTTGCTATGTCACCCAGCCCTACTTTGAAGTGTCTAAACCACTCAGAAGAATAGAGAAAGAGAAAGGCAAAGAGCGAGAAGTGGTCATCGTAGAGTAAAGAGCAGTGTGAACATTCTTCAGAGCTTCTTCTTTTGTGTTCCACTGAAGAAAGAAAATCGCACAGGATTCATTAAAGCATCCCAGAGTATCACAGCCATGTAGTTCCACATATAAAGTTAATCGCATGATGTTGAAACGTGACTAAAGTGCTGCGGTAATACTGTATGGCAGTGTTTTCCCTCTCACTGGTCTTCTGAAGGCTGGGTTAATCTTTGAAGTCTTTGAACAGATGGAGATTTCCCATTCAGATGCATGAAACACTGCAGTCGCTTGAAGCGGCCACTCTGAGCTTTGTATTTATAGTGAATGTGCTGGTTTTATCTCATGAAGTGTAAAGGCAGGCAGTGAATATTAGATGTGCTCTGTGTGCTTGTGTCTGTGATCCCTGCAGGTTTTTAGGGCAGGGGTTAGAAACACTCCCATGGGCTTAAAGCAGTCTTACTGCAGGCCTGGTGTAATCTTATTACCCGCTGTTAGTCAATGACCGTCTTTGTGATGGGGCTTTCAGCTCAGACCTTATTACCTAAATATATAGCAGTGTCAAAAGTGAATGAAGGGAATGAGAAGGACAACCGAGAGAGTTCAAGGAATATGAGTCTTATGTGTTCCCGTGACTTAAAAGCTTGTCGCTCATTGGTTGTTGAGTTTTGTCCTCGAACACTGAAAAAAAAAAATGACATGACACTTTTATTTTTCAGATCGGTTTATTTATCAGTAAACACATTAAATATGGAATGAATATGAACCTTGACTTGAATATGATAAGCATGTTTTTAATTGTATTAAAATGTGTATATTTTTGAGGGGGTAATAAAAATATCAAGTTCATACATTTGCTCTAATATAACGATGAATAAATCCTCATTACATATTAAAATTATGGAATAGAAAACCTTTAGTTTAGCATAATCTTTTTATTTGTTTATTTATTTTAGATTTTAGCAGACATGCTTATTAAAGGGGTCATATGATGCTATTTAAATTTTTCCTTTCTCTTTGGAGTGTTACAAGCTCTTGGTGCATAAAGAAGATCTGTAAAGTTGCAAAGACTAAAGTCTCAAATCCAAAGAGATATTCTTTATAAAAGTTAAGAGTCAGCCACGCCTATCTAAAACGGCTCGTTCTAACACCCCCCCACATGTCTACGTCACTATGTGGGAAGATTTGCATAACACCGCCCAAATGTTACCACCAAGAAAGAAGGCGTAACTTTTATTCTCGCTGTAGTATTGTTGTTGCCGCTGCCATGTCGTGAAGACACTGTGTTTTGTTGTGAAAGCGAAACTACTTCGTTTATACAGTATGTGGAAAATAATGTGTTTTTTTAACCTTAAACCACATAAACACATTTCATTACACCAAATAATGTTCTTTTTAGCAACATCATATGACCCCTTTAATATATGAAATAAGTTTATCGATTGTGTCTCTTAAGATCTCTTAAACTAAAGGGTAGATTAAACCGTAAAATGTAATGTGGTGCAACTCCCCTAAAATGTAATGATATTTCAGTAAGTTAATTATTGATTACAATTATAAAAATAAATAAACATAATTAAATGCCTTTTAAAAAAATGTATTCCTAAACAATTAAGATGAGTGCTCTAGCTGTATGTAAGGTGCAAATATTAATATTTTTTTACTTGATGGTTACACCACATGACATTTTTGGAGTCATCATAACTGGTGTAAAAGTTTTTCAAAACCATTTGAAACTGACATGAATACAAAGAATATTTGGTAACATTAAGGTGTCCTTGTTACACACGTTACATGTACTTACTATTATAATAACAATTAATTATGCATAATTACATGCAAGTCAAACCCAAATCCTAACCCTAACCATATAGTAAGTACATGTAGATAATTCATATTACACAGTACTTATATGTATAATTACACTAACAAGGACACCTTAAAATAAAGTGCAACCAAATATTTCTCTAATAACTTGACACATGCCCCCCACAGTTCCCTAGTTTTACCCCTTTTCTTTATCATGGATACTTTTTGACTCATAACCTTTAAACCATCCAACCAATAAGTGTATGCGTTTGTCTTGTGTAGGTTCACTAAGAACCTCTCCCCGGATAAGATCAACCTGAGCACGCTGAGAGGAGAGGGTCAGCTGTCCAACCTGGAGCTGGACGAGGAGGTCCTGCAGAACATGCTGGATCTGCCCACCTGGCTGGCTGTCACTCGAGTCTACTGCAACAAGGCTGCTATACGGGTATACGAGAGCCTGGAGGAATTATTATTATCATGCTAAAGAGCTAATAGGAAATTATCACAAAGATATTGAAACAAATTCAGTGTTATTTAAGTGTGTGTGTGTGTGTGTGTGTTTTCTCTGTCAGATACAATGGACAAAGTTGAAGACCAGTCCCATATGTTTGGTAAGAATCTCCCTATCAATGTGTTTCCCCTCTTGCATAATTTTTCTTCTCTCGGTCACATTCTGTCATCCCCCTGTTTATCACATGATCTCCTGTCTTTTTTCACTTCTGCAAAAGTACCCTTGTATCAGTATTGTGCTTTTCACTCAAATGCTACCGCGTCTGATAAGGTGGGTCCAACAGTGACTGCAGTCTTTTTCAGTGGCCTGGTATACAGACCATTTCTCCTTAGTTTTAGAATTGAAACATAAGCAAAATCATAACAGTTGATTTAAAGCAAAAATATATGCAAATATAAAAATATAGGGGAATAAATGAACTACTCTTGTAATCCATTGCAAACGATAAGGTTGAATAATTCTGGGTCTTTTTTAACCCTCATAAATGCATTCAGGTCTATTTTAAACTGGAGGAGATGTACAGAAAGAATTGAAAAAGAAATGTGTGCAAAACCACATTATGCCAATGTTATTTTTTTGCTAAATATATTATATTTTATATAATATATATATATATTTTTAAATTAAATGTAGTTTTCAAGATTTTTTAAAAAGATACAACTATTAAAAATAAAGTTTCAAAACCTTCTCTGTTCGTGTCTATTTTGACCCGGGTATTAAGTGAGGCTTAAACATGATCTTATGCAAACATTACTTACATGAGTTACAGTAGATTTTTCTAAAGTATATTTAGCCTTTTCCCCCCTGTATTTTACACATGCACTACATTTTATGGATAAACATGAAAATGCACGCCTATTGATGAACAATTGCAGCATGGAAAATTGATCAACATTTTTGTCTTAAATTTAAAGTGTTCTTATAAAATGATGTCTTCAAATATACATTCTCATGATGACTTTTTGCATGTCAGTGGTTCTTCTGTAGATCATGTAAAATTTCCAAGAATTTCTTCATTTAAAAATAATTTCTAATGAAAAGTTGGTAAACGTAGTGATAACATTCAAAACTTTGAGATGAGAAATTATTAATCAGATACAATAGTTTTGTTGTTTTATGTGCTTGTGTTCTACTGAATTCAAAATTTGTATGCAGATTTTGAGTGCATTATGATGGTTAATGCTCTACCATTACAACATCCCATATTAACTAACATTATATTGTTAACTAGTTAAAGTTATCTAGATTCCTAAAACATGCTGCTCTGGAGATTGCTGGTAGATTCATATTTCCATATTCCAGAGATAATTCGTGGCTTGAGCATAGTTCATCATAAAGTAGTGACTGACAGCATCCGAAGGTCTGACCTACTGAATTCGGCCTGAACTCTGTTTCCTGTCCTTCTGCAGTTCCTGGATAAAGTAGAAGTTGAAATGAGGACCTGTGAGGAGCCCCGGCCCCCAAACGGCCCCTCTCCGATTGCCATTACTCCAGGCCAAAGGTCAGAATGATCTGCAGCTTTCCTTTTAGTAAACCAGATCCACAGTGGTTTTACCTCCCTACGATGTCCTCTCCATCATGCACATTGACATTCTGATTCATTAGTGCTACTCGCTAAGTCAAGCATCAAGACTGTTATTTGTTCAAACCTACAATGCAGAGTAAAGCATATCGCACCATTTGTGCTACAAACAAATGGTGACCATAAATGAGTAATATTAAATATTTTTAAATATTAAAATATTTGTATTTTTATATTTTCAGTTTACATTTGAATTTTATTATTTTTTTATTTATGTTTTCATTCATCTTCGAATTAGAAATGTTTCCAAGGCCAAATTTCTCATTTTAAGTTCACAATAGCAACACTGGATTGAAGGTCAGATCCAGTTCTTCATTAGAGTCGGTGTAATGCATGTTTGCGGTCTGTTTCTTGTCTCTACAGTGAGTATGGCTTTGCTGAGAAGGTCGTGGAGGGAATGTCTGTGATCATCAACTCCATCACGATTAAAGTTCAGGCCCGAGCGTTTCACGCCTCCTTTGAGCTCTGGCAGCTCCAGGGCTGCAGCCTCAATCCCAAATGGCAGAAGAGCGACCTGCGCTACACGCGCATTACACATCCGAAGAGAGGAGAGGTACAGTACAGAGATACACCGCAGTACCTGTTTTGAAAGTAAAAGCAGGTATATGCTAGGGTTGTGACGGTGAGGAAATTTTCCCACCGGTTAATCGACGAGTGACAACACCGGTAATACCGGTATCACCCTTGGGGGGTGTTAGTTCGTTTGAGTTACCCTCTTTCTTCGCTTTCAAATGGCTTGTAAAATTGCCATGCAAATTTTACTTTCACTTTCAACTACCGCAATTCGGCGTCAAGCAATTGTTCGTTTGAGTTTTCCCTCTTTTCCTCGGATTTCTTGGCTTTCAAATAGCTTGAAAAAGCGCCGTGCGCGTTTTACTTTCACTTTCAAATTTGGGGCAATTCAGTGTTGATTCAATTCAAGCAACAACAAGGTCAAACTCAGAACTTTTATTAACAAAACGAATAAAAATACACCATATAGGCCTAATAAAATAACAAATTACTTGGGCTACACAACGTTTGAATGGGTATATAAAACTGAAAATCAGCAAACACTGTGGAACCAAATAAATAAGAAACATAGAACGTTTATTAGCAAAACGAATAAGAACGCTTGGAGGCACGGCATATACACCTTGATGTCAAATAAAATAAATAGAATACACAAAGTTTAAATAAAGTAATCCGCAAACACTGTGGAACCAAATAAATAAGAAACATAGAACGTTTATTAGCAAAACGAATAAGAACGCTTGGAGGCACGGCATATACACCTTGATGTCAAATAAAATAAATAGAATACACAAAGTTTAAATAAAGTAATCCGCAAACACTGTGGAACCAAATAAATAAGAAACATAGAACGTTTATTAGCAAAACGAATAAGAACGCTTGGAGGCACGGCATATACACCTTGATGTCAAATAAAATAAATAGAATACACAAAGTTTAAATAAAGTAATCCGCAAACACTGTGGAACCAAATAAATAAGAAACGAATGTTTAAAAATGCTTCCAGTCAATAGGCTTTTCAAAATAAAAAATATTGCCAAACAGGCGCCTTTGCATTTCCTTTCTAAAAAATCTAAACGACGGTGGGGGGGCGGGCGGTGCCGCGGTAGGCAAATGACGTAACCGGTGTTGCGGCTTAACACCGGTATAACCGAAAACACCGTCTATCGCAGCAAGCCTAGTATACGCTTCAATGCTCTTCATGATGGGTCGCCCTGGAACTTGACACATGCTGGCAGAAGCTACATTTAGATTGAAGAAGTGCAAAAATGTCTTTGCCAGGTTTTTGTGGCATTACAAAACCCAGGGCGAAACACCTTTCAGTATTAACTGTCCGTTTGTTCATTTTAAAGAGCAAGTGAATCATTATGGAGAAAAATAGCAATGGTTACATAATCCGAAAGGGGACAAAAGCAGCACTGTCATAGTGCAGAGATCAACAGCTGTCAGATCAAAGCCTTTTTGCACATCACTTCTCCTCCTCTTGTTCCTCTTTCGCTTGCTTTTCTTCATTCAGAGAAGCACATGCTCATGAAAAAAGTCCCTTCTTAATTTCTTTTCCAGACTGCCATTAAATAATGAAATCAGGCCAATCATTTTGATATATGAAGAGAGTATTCAGGTTGCCAGATCTTCTGAACCAGCCCATCCAGTAATGCAGTTAGATGTACGCTGGACGTTACACCTGAAGATGCCCTCTCATGGTCTGAGCTCTGCTTCTGCTCGCTCAGGGCCAGATGAAGTCCGTGTGTGTTTCAGCAGTCAACATGAAATCAAACTGATACAGATTCCTTTTATACACATTTCTAGTATTTTTATCACCTACTGTTTATGCTGCACAATACATATAAAATAAAGGTTTATTAATAATAATAATAATAATCAAAAATCAAAATTGCCATTTGGCTGCAATTACCAATTCACTCATTTCACCAGATTTGAAATGAGAAGCATTTATAAACCTGTTGCCAACAAACGAGAAAGCTTTAAGGACTCCCTGTGGTTTTCCTGCAAGATAAAAGCTTGAAGATTTCAGGAAATAAAATAGAGACATGTTATAAAATAGAGAAGATGTTAATATTAGTATTGTAAGTTTACATTTGTAATATAAAATCAAATGATTATTAGTCTTTTATCAAATGGTCCTTTTTATTTTACAGTACAAAAGTATTATTATAATTCGTTTTTTATCTTTATAATAATCTCAAAAATCGAAATAATAATTTGTTTTTTAGTCATTCGGAATAAGTCAACAACAGTAAAATCAACAACAACATGGACACCCAAGTTGTGAGTTTTTCCTGAATCATTAATAATCATACAACATAAAAAACAATTCACTATTTAACTATTACATTTTTTCCCAGTGCAGATGCACTCTACTACAAAATCACCCCAATCGTTCAGAATGATTGATATTCCAAAATCATTTAGAGAAAATCGGTTTATTTTTTTTCCATATCCTAATAAATATTGCAGAAAATCAAAATATGACATTGTCCTTTTTCTTCTAAACATCTTGCAGCCCCACTGCTGTTGTAAGTAATGCATCCTTTCTTAAATCTTGCAAATAGACTAATTTAATGACAGTTAACATATAAATGCAAGATTATTACAATAGTAGAAAATAAAGATGAATTTGAAAAGCAAAGCGGTTTTATTTTGAAGAAAGCCCATTCAGTTGCCATCTTAGTAATTCCTCCGAGTAGCTATTTCCAATCTTAAAAGTCAATGTGGCAGGACTCAAATCTTAATGATAATCACCAAGCTTGCATTTACATGACATATAATGTCAACAATAAGATCTGACAGTAATGTTATCATAAACTTTGATTGTATTGCTGAAATCAGGCTAGAAAAAGATCCGGGGCCCGTTCTTCGTACGTCGCTAACTCAGTTAGCTGGATTTGATTGTTGACGATTTGGCTTGATCTTGGATTGGTTGGTTCTTCGAAGCTCATCCCGGAGTTGCTGTCATTGCAACAGGTCCGTAAGCTTAAACCTGCTCGGGAGATTGCATCTTTTTAAGCAGAATTGATACTTAAAATCTGTCCCAGCCGCCGCTACTTTATTACAAAAGTACCCTACTAATCCAGAGACAATAATTTAAAATAATAATCATTAAAAAATGTATTTAAAGATAATATAATAATGCTGTGTAGTCTTTAATACCACAGACACAGCCAGTTTTACTCACTGAAAGATTTATTCGTCATAAAAGTATTACTTCATAATTGTATTTGAGTCTTACACGCATGCTACACAGATAATGTAGAGTCGTGCATTCATTTGAGTGCTGACAGATATTATGAGAGTGGCTTGATGGAGCGCAGGAGATGCAGATAACATGATCTTGACCCTTAAGAAACTTTAAATAATGCTGTCACGTAACAAATTACTAATTCATCAACAACAGGTGCGCTCGAAGAACCGAATTAGCCAGATCCTGATTAGCGCGGTGATATAATCTTGAATGTGACATTTCATCTCGGATATAATAAGTGACGTACGAAGAACGGGCCCCAGGGGTCCGTTCTTCGTACGTGGATTACTCTGTTATCTGGATTTTTTTGACATGATCCAGGATTGTTAGATTCTCCGAAGCTCATCCCAGAGTTGCTGTCATAGCGACAGGTCCGTTAGCTCAAACCTGCTCGAGAGCGGGCTTATGTCACGTAAACAGGAATAGATTGCATCTTATCTTGCAAGCAGATATGAGCAGACTTAAAAGTCTGTCTTAGCCACTGCTGCTGTTTTTTACAAGAGTACCCTATTGAACCTGGGGCAATAATCATTTGAAATAATACTAATCATTTAAAAGTTAATTTGAATATAATATTGTATGCTCTTTTTTGATTATATAATGTCATTACATTGCTGATCGTGGTTTCGAGTATCGATACATCTGCCCTTTCCTATGCACACAAGAGCACGCAGTAATCTCAGACAACTTCGTTTGAAGAACCTAATTAGCCAGAGATCAGTTTTCACGATTAGAAGACCTGGCATCTGTCAAATTCTCTGAGATGTATTAAGTGACCCCAGGTGGGTCCAGCTAATGTGCTTAACCAGATGCTGATGCCTTTGCAGATAAGGTAATTGGTTCAAATTGAAAGCCAGGTCTTCATTTGTGTGTTGCTGTTTCTCAGTGAGTGCAGTGTCTCATCCTCATCCTGTCTCTGGTGTCCTGCAGGTCCTCACCTTCAAAGAGATCAACTGGCAGAGTCTGCGCATAGAGGCGGATGCCATAGAGAGTGACGAGCAGGATCTGGGCAGCACGCCACTGCGCCTCATTACCAATCAAGGACGCATACGCATCGCTCTCAAACGCAGGGTACCGTTTTGATAACAACTGGCTGTTCAAACATTTTCTCTCTTCATATCACATTTGTCATAGTCACCTGGGATAATGACCAAACTAGTCCTAGGTTTTTCTCTGATTGTAGAGTTTGCGTGATTTTTCATCTTGCCTGGAAGATATCGGTCTAAATTAGGGCAAAAATCTACTTTTTCACAAATATTTTTGACAGGTTTTGACGTGAGATTGTTTGATAGGGCATCATCTGTTGCATCTGATTGTATTATGTGTTGCTTTGGGATACTGGAACTAAGATCAAATCACCATTTTCATAATCATTAGAATTAGGGCTGGACATTATTGGAAAAAATTCTGACATTGTGATATTTTATTTTTCTGCAATATATATTGCGATTTAAAAAAAAAAAAAGACAGGAATTTTTAACAGATTATTTGAATAGCTCTATTGGCTAAGAATGAATCATTCTAGAATGATTACAGTGATTTAGGGGAGTGCATCTTCATAGAACATAAAAAATAAAATAAGTATAACTAAAAAACTATAACTTATGACTCTTATTTTTAGTGTAAACCATCCTTTTAGGGCTTAACAATTTGGGAAAAACTTGCAAATATGTGGAGTTTACACTTTGGTGTACTAAAAGAACCAACTCATACCTCTTTCAGAAACCATAAAGTAACCAGAGAAAAAAAAAATGTCTTGAGTTATCATAGACCACGTTCTCATTGTTTTATGACCCATTCGTTATTACTATAAAATAATATTAATTTATTATAATTTTTATTCTGATATATTATTGTTATAAACACTGCTCTTGTACGGCTTGTACAATGAAGATCCAAATGCAGCTTTATTAGAGGGTTATCCAGAATCAAGGTCCGAAACAAGCAAAAGATCATAACACAACAAGGGAATTGCTCAGAATTGCAGCAGACACTAACAAGACTTCGCAAAGACACAGGGAAATGCATGGGGTATAAATAGGGAGAGACAAACAGGGTAACAAGTGGGAGGAGCTAATTAAACACCATGGAAACTAACAAGGGGAACCATGGAGACAAACAAGGCAGAGGGGCAAACAGCAGATGAGACCGGGCAAAGAATTGTGGGAAATAGAGTCCAGGATGGAAAGGCAATGGAGTAGGGAGGAGTGCCCTCTGGTGGATGTCCAAGGCTCTCCGTCTGGTGATTGTGACAGTTATTTAATAACAATATTACATAAATTAAAATGTTGAAAAAATTATACTGTAAAATGCAAAAGAGTAAAATACAAAAATAGTATTTATTAAAAATAGTAACAATAATTGTATTGTATACTAATAACTAGCAAAGAGTAACCACTAAGAGTAAATACTAGTGCTGTCAAACGATTAATCGCAATTAATCACATCCAAAACAAGTTTTTGTTTACATAATATATGAGTGTGTACTGTGTATATTTATCATGTGTATATATAAATACAAACTGTAATGCATATATTTAAGAAAAATATGCTACGTTTATATATTAAATATATTTATATATAATATAAATGTATATACATGTAAATATTTTCAAAATATATGCTGTATGTGTGTGCATTTATATATACAAAATAAATAAACACAGTACACTCATATATTATGTAAACAAAAACGCTTATTTTGGATGTGATTAATCGCGATTAATCGTTTGACAGCACTAGTAAATACTAATACTAAACATTGTTTTTCCCTTCACTTGCAAACTTTTGGCTTTAAAAGAAAAACAAAATCAGTAAAATAAAGTTATAATGAGCTACATGCATGTTAATGACCACAATGCCGCTTCACTTTGAAACATGCCGTGCATATATTTAATGAAATCGCAGCATTCACGGTAATTGCACTAATCAATATCGCGATTTCAGTTTTATTTCAATATGTCGTGCAGCCCTAATCAGAATGAAATCATGTGTATTCTGTGCTGACGTTTCTTCCCCTTCCTAATGTCAGGTGAAGGACTGTAATGTCTTGGCCTCTAAGCTGCTGTTTATACTGGATGATCTGCTGTGGGTGCTGACAGACTCTCAGCTCAAGGCCATCATCCACTACGCCAAGTCTCTGAGTGAAGCCATGGAGAAGTCCTGCCAGCAGAGGAAGAGCATGGCTGCTGAGACACTACAGGTGCCACACTGTGTCCTTTAAATCAGCCTCAAAACTGTTATAAAGACAGATTAATGATCCATTAGATGCTCTTCTTATCAGCACTTTGTGTTTTACGATCAAAGATGAAAACGAAACCTTATCACCTTACGCTGCAGCTGGCTCGGACTTCATGACTGGTTTTAGTGTGGATTTTGAACACAATTGTAATTACAAAACAGCTCAGCAAAGTAAATGTAATGTAAAGTCCTCTATAATACATGAAATCCCAAGTCTACTCAAACACAGCCGCTCCCTGTGAATGACTCAGCCAGTGCTTGAGTGTTTATTTATGTCTTCTTGTATTGTGCACCAGACTGCGCCTCCCTCTCCTGGGATCCACTCTCTGTGGACTGAACCTCCTCCACCCGAAGCGGTCGGGACCCCGGGCACACTGGCCCAGTATTTTGACCTCCACGATGTCAAGGAATCATCCTACCACACTTTCATCTCGCGACTCGACCTGCATATCTGCAACGACAGCTCTTCAGATTCCGGTAGTGACTTTTCATCACCGTTACCACCAAGAGACATTAAAAGTCATCGAAAATTTACATTTGCAAAAAATTGAATTGTCATTTACTCACCCTCATGTCATTCCAAACCCATACTACTTTCTTCTTCTGTGGAAGACAAAAAGAGACGTTTAACAGAATGTTCAAGCTGCTCTTTTCCAAACAATGAAAGTCAGTGGGGCTGTTAATGTGAGAAACGGGATGACTCTGAACCACTTTTGACTTTCTTTAGTGATGCATTTTTTGCCTTTTTATGGAAAAGAGCAGTTTGGACATATAAATACATATTGTCTTTAGTGTACTTTGAAAGACAGAAACTCATGCAGGTTTGGAACCACATGAATTTTTGAATGAACTGAACTAACTGATGGCTCACCCATGTGATTTCTCCTGTACACATAGATGAAGCTCCACCTCCGGGGATGCAGGGTGCGATGCAGCTGACCTTCCGGAAGCTGGGCTGTGATTATTACCCATTTCACAGGCCAGGTGACTCTACTGCCGTTCATATGAGATTCAAATTAAACCTGCTTTACTGCTTTACGCTTCAGAGGTTTTCATTGTACTTTTCAGTCTCAGACTTTGAGGTCATACCATACAAAATCAGTACCATTCAAAATTCACACTACCGTTCATAAGTGTGTGGTCGGTGAGATTTTTTAAAAAAGCTTTTGAAAGAAGTCTCTTATGCTGATCAAGGCTGCATTTATGTGATCAAATTTACAGTAAAATTGTGAAATATTATCACAAGTTAAAATTACTGTTTTCTGTGTGTGTATATATATTGTAAAATAATGTATTCCTGTGATGTAAAGCTGAATTTTCAGCATGTCCCATATGTGGATAATGTGTAATTTGAACAACACTTTAGCTGTCTACAGCAAACCTTTTATTGTAAAAATCTGTAATTATTTTCTTCTGTTGTGCATACACAGACTGCTAAAAGAGGATGTACATGTTTTGTATTTGTTTTTGCTCTTTTACCACAAGCTTGTATACTCATGCTTTTAAAGTGATACAAGTCAGTTCCGTCCAAAATTAGACTTGCCTTTCAAATGAAATCTGCTAATGTCATCCCTTTTTCATCACAAGAATAAAGCAGCATGTGATGTGTTGCTGATGTTATGCTTTGGTTATCAAATTAAGAGCAGAAATGGGAAGTTCAAGGCCACGATGAACGTTTTGATGAGTTTCTTTGAGAGAAATTGGACACGTTACACATGAATGTATCTGAGATTCTTTACAAACATTTTCTGAATTAGTGTAACGTGTCCAATTTCTCTCAGTCATGGTACTGGCGTTTACAGTCATCTCAGTAGCTCAAAAGAGACACAAGTGTGTACTCTTAAAGCTACAGTTCTCAAAGTTATCCAGTGTGGATTTTTTTTCTCATTTTGTCTCTCATAGTTGAGGTATACCTATGATGAAAATTACAGGCCTCTCTCATCTTTTTAAGTGGGAGAACTTGCACAATTGGTGGCTGACTAAATACTTTTTTTCCCCACTGTAAGTCCCAGATCTTAGTCAACTTTACTTACTTCAACTTGCCCGTCAACGACAGTCTTCTACAGATCAAGTTGAAAAGCTAAAGTCAAAAGATATACAGTATAAATAAAACGCTGCCGTTATTAAAACCCCAATCTGTTGCTATAGGTGTCCACTGGAGGCCGTCACAGCAAGAGAACACAGTCTCTCCTCTCCTGCAACCGCAAATCCTTACATCTCCCAGACAACACTCCTGCAATTCACCTTCAGTTCACTGAATACTACTTCCCTGATAACCCTGGACTTCCTGGTGTGTTAGCTATGATTTGTCATTTTCATTGATCACTATGATTAATGCATAGCATTCATATTTAAAAACTCACATTCTTGTTGTGGGAAAGAGTTTAATTTATCTAAGTCTAATTTTAGTTTTCCTCCCACTGGCCCTTTCTCTCTCTAGTACCCTGCTCTAATCTTTATGCCCAGCTGAATGGTCTACAGCTGTATCTGGATGCTCCAAGTGTCTTGTGGATGACTCTGTTCTCACGGGGTCTACACAAGACGCTAGATCAGGTCAAAGCCTTCTACCACCTCCAGGACAGCAGCAAGATGGACGAACACATCGATATCCGCCTGGATGCAACACAGCTGAAGGTAATCCAGCAGATCTGATGTGCTTTGAAGGGAGGGTTTTGTAAAAGGAAATATAGATATAGAAGCTTTTGGTGCTTTTTTCCCTTTTCTTTATCATAGACATTCCTATTTTTCATTGAACCTTAAAGTTGGTTCATTAAAGGGGTCATATGATGTTGCTAAAAAAGAACATTATTTTATGTATCTGGTGTAATGAAATGTGTTTATGCAGTTTAAGGTTTAAAAAACGCATTATTTTCCACATACTGTGCATTATTGTTTCTCCTCTATGCCCCGCCTTTCTGAAACACGTCGATTTTTACAAAGCTCATCGTTCTGAAAAGCGAGGTGTGCTCTGATTGGCCAGCTATCCAGTGCGTTGTGATTGGCCGAATACCTCAAGTGTGTGACGGAAATTTTACGCCCCTACCATACTGTGATGCAGTGTCCGGCCGGAGCAACGAGACAAAAACATTAAAACCCATTATAAACGAGGCATTTGTTGCATCCAGTAGGGACATAATTACAGATTATAATGACTTATACTGTCGTTTTACACGTTGCACCGTGCTGCGTAAACATAAAACCATGTCTGCATTTGTGATCGAAGAAATGACAAACAACAAGCACTACTCTACACTGCTCAAAACTCGCGTTTGAATC